>NW_021635167.1:0-269273 GCF_004799145.2 Neltuma alba
TGAATTAGCAGCGGAACATTTCTAGCGGTTCAACAAAACCGCTAGAAATTCGAAAAATTCTAGCGGTTTTTTTAAAAAACCGCTGCAAATTACAGACGGTTTGACCATTGCCCGCACATTTCTAGCGGTTACCACCTAACCGCTAGAAATTTAGAGCTAGAAAATTTCCCGGGTTTTGGCGGGAACTTGGCGCCAAATTTGTAGCGTTTATTTTCTAGCGGTTCAGGCCAAAAAAACGCTAGACACTGAAAATTTCTAGCGGTTGATGCATGAACCGCTAGAAAATATTTTTTATTCCCGAGGAGTTTAGAAATTCTAGCGGTGTTGGACCGAACCGCTAGAAATTTCTGCCAATTCCCGAGGGCACTTGTGACCGTTGGGAATTTCTAGCGGTTCGTCCAAAACCGCTAGAAATTTCTAGCGGTTTTGTGGAAAACCGCTAGAAATTCTCGGTCTATATAAACCCCCCCACTTTCACTTCTTCAATCGTTCTGGAAGCGAAGCTCTGCTGAATTTTCTCCACAAACATATTCGAGTTCTGATTCAGTTGCAGATCCTTATTTTCAGGTAAAAATAGTAATTTATTGATAAATATTTTTATTTATGTTTTATTTATTTAATTTATTATGTTGTAGCTTATAAATAATTTTTCTTTTTATTTATTTATAAATAATTACTATTTGTTGTTATTAGGATGACTCGTCGGCACGGGAAAGACCCAGTTGATCCTGAGAGAGCTGGACCCAGTGAGGTTCATCATGATGCTGGTGAGCCATTCCCCAGCATTCATGACTACGATCTCAGCGAGGAGGATATCCTCAGTTTTATGGAGCAGGATGATGTTGAGCGGACTGAGGAGGCTCATTTTACTGGGGATGAGCAACCCCATGCTGATGCTGATGCTGCTGACGAGGAGGAGGAGGAGGAGCAGGATCAGGGGAATGAGAATCCCCAGGCTGCGCAGCGTCCTGCTCGAGACGTCAGGCTGGTTATGAGGTGGAATTTGTCGGTAAGTATTTATTTAACTTTTTAAAATTTTGATCAGTATTTAATTTATATAGAAATTGTATTAATTATTGATATATAATTTATTTCTTAATTAAATTTTGCAGACACTGAGGGGAACAGGTCCTATCGGAGGCTGACAGCCAGAGAGCTGTCTATGATGACGAGCGGACGAGTGGTTGTGCCGCTCAATGAGTTGGGCCAACCGACGAAGAAAGGTGGCCAGTTGTACAACAAGTACGTGCGCCTCCTTGGTCAGCAGTGGACGCTGTTCCCCATCTACGTGCAGGACTGGAAGAAGATCACCTCAGACAAGAAGCAGCAAGGCTGGGAAATGATGAAGGTAATATAAAATTGTTATTTATAATTTTTTTAATTTAAATAAATGATTATATATTTTGTTTTCAAATAATTTAATTGTTTGATTATAATTTTTTATTTATTTAATTTGTTTGTTATTTATAATATTTTTAAAGTAGTTAAATGAATATATATTTTTTATTTAAATTATTTAAAAGTAGTTAAATGAAAATAATTTGTTATTGATTTCATTAATTTATTACTTATAATAATTTTAATTTAGTTGAGTAAAAATATTTTTTCATTTAAATTACTTAATTGTTTAATTATTATTTGTTTTTGATTAATTTATATTTTATTTATAATATTTTAAATTAGTTAAAAACTAATTATTTGTTTTTGATTATTGAAATTGCTTAATTTGTTTATAATTTGTTATTTAGTTAATTATTATTTTAATCATAGAGTAAATTTATTCTGGGGGAGGAGTTGAGGGCTGACACGATCAAGAGGCTTGGGATGGCATGGAAGAACAGGAGGGCCGACCTGTGGAGGGAGAAGAAAGGTGACGGGACGAGCCCCTCCAGGAGATACTGGCAGATGTACCTGGTGGAGTCCCGGACCAAGACTGGTCCAGTTACGTCTATTTTAGGATGACGGCTGACCAGATGGTATGATAATATTGTATTAATTATAATTTCTTTATTTTTTATCCGACTTGACTCATTTAATTTAATTTTTTTACATTTTGCTTCAGGCTCTTTCTAGGAGAAATGCTGGGAGCGTCAGGCATCAGACGATACGTCATAGGGCTGGATCCAGGAGCTTTGCGATCACTTATGACGAGATTGTGAGTACTTGAAATAAATTTATTAAATATGTATATGTATTTAATTTGTAACTAATTATTTCTTTGATTTCATTTACAGAGGGAAAAGATACGGCAGGAGCGGGGATACACGGCCACTTATGGCGAGATGTGGCCGATGGTGTATAGACCTCGAGACGGGCGTGCGTCGGATGAGGTTGAGGAGATAGCGGTAAGTAATAAATTAAATATTAATATAATATCACAGTGTAGATATCATTATATTATAATTAACTTCTTTATATTAATTTTGGTAGGCACGGATGACTCAGGTCGATTCCGAGTTGCGTGAGTCTCAGGGGTCTGCCTTGGATCCCACCGCCTCACTTTTAGCGGGTCGTGGCCGGCCGCAGCACCCTGGTCGAGTTAGCGGGCTTGGACTTGGACCTACACCGACTAGGTTGCCCCGCTCAAGTGGCGCTGGCCCTTCATATACTGCGGGAGCTCTCATGCGAGTGCGAAGCGGCCGGGTTCCTCATCCTCAGAGGAATTGCGAGAGGAGCTCAGACAAGAGTTCGAGGCCAGGATGGAGGCCAGGATCGTGGAGCGTGATCGTCAGCTGCAGGAGCGTGATCGTCAGCTCCAGACGCAGCTTGACCAGCTCTTGGCAGCTGCTACGGCTCTGCGTCATGTGGTGGTCAGTATAGCTCCAAACATCTCGTTCCTGAGATCCCCGACCTACACCTGCCACCAGTCCCGCCCCTACCCCCCATCCGCCAGTCCAGTCCCAGCAGGTTGAGCGGCCTGCCCACCCCCAGCCGGAGGATCCAGCAGAGGATGATCACGATGATGCTGCTTCTGCCCCTCACCCATGATTTATCTTGCTTTCATTGTATGGGATTTTATTAGAATTTGATTTTACGGTTTATATACTATTTAGATATTTATTTAAATTTATATTTATTTGTTTACTTTATTTATTTATTTCTATAATTTTATTTATGTCAAGTATTAATTAATATTGAAATATTTATTTATTTATTACAACATCAACATTACAATTTATTAAACACGTTAAACATGTTAATTAATCAAAATAATTCTATAATCATTTATTAATTAATAAATATTTATTTTTGTAATGTTATTAATATTGTGCAGTATTTCTATTTAATATTTAAAATAATATCATTTGTAGCGGTTCTAAAACCGTTAGAAAATTAATGAATTTATTACATATGAAATTTCTAGCGGTTTTATAAACCGCTAGAAAAATAGTAATTTCTAGCGGTTTAGAAAACCGCTAGAAATTTTTCTAGCGGTTTAAAAACCGCTAGAAACTATCTCATTTTCTAGCGGTTTATAAAACGCTAGAAAATTACCTAATTTTACCTAATTTCTAGCGGTTTATAACCGCTAGAAAATTCAAAACCGTTTAGACAAATTCCGTTAAACCGCTAGAAATTTCTATCGGTTTGTAACCGATATTTTGAATTTCTAGCGGTTAATAACCGCTGGAAAATGAAAACTTCCGTTAAAACCGCTACAAATTTGTAGCGGTTTTGTAACCGCTACAAAAAAATGACCGTTCCACAGCCTCCTTTATAAGCTGAAGCACTCCAACTGAATTCCATTTTAACTTCTCTTTGAGCTTCCTGTGTCATATTTTCACGAAATTTGAGCATTATTAGTGATGGATAGGTCGTGGATCAACTTGCACCGGTCGACTCCGCAATACTTGGCTGGTCTAAACTATTTCTTGGATTTTGCTTTCGCCAATGCTGCCGTAAATGGTAAGATTCAGTGTCCCTGTCCTAAATGTAATTTCAAAAAGTGGCATCCCAAAGATATTGTTAGGGAACATTTAATCTTTAAGCCTTTTCCGCGAGAGTACGTATTTTGGCAACTACATGGGGAACGGCTAGATATGGGTGCTGAGTCAGTTCCAGTAGTTTCACGGATGGGAGTTCGAGTGGATGAAGCCGATGCCGTGAATGATGCTGTGCGTGATGCTTTTGGTGTTCACGAAAGCTCGAATCCCAACGAAGATGAAGTAGAGGGACCTCAACCGGAGTTTCTAAGAAACGAAACTGCTCGGGAATTTTTTGACCTCATGACCGAAGCTGACAAGCCTCTTTATTCTGGGTGCACAAAGTATTCGAAGTTGTCATTCTTGGTGAGGCTGTATCACATCAAATGCTTGTGCGGTATGACTGACAAGGCGATGTCCATGTTGCTGGAATTACTGGGAGATGCTTTCCCCAAGCTGAATTCCCTCCATCTTTTTACGAAGCAAAAAAGATTATTAACAAGCTTGGCTTGAACTATAAGAAGATAGATGCATGCCCAAACGACTGTATGCTATACTGGGGAGATGATGCCAACAAAGATTTGTACGAGATGCAAGACGTCACGCTATAAGTCGGTACGGAAGGGCAAGAAGCAAAAGAAGAAACCGGCCAAAATTCTCAGGTACAAATTATTACAGTTGTTACTTGTTCCGTCTCTAAATATTCGATATTTGAAATTCTTAAAACAATTGATTATGTCATCAATTTTTTAAATTGAGTCAATATTTAGTATTTAAATATTCGGTATTTTAAATTTTTAATATATTATTTTCTTAGATACTTTCCTTTGAAACCACGGTTGCAAAGAATGTATATGTCAAAAAAATGGCTCAGCACATGAGGTGGCACGCGACTGAGGAAAATCTAGATGGTAGGTTAAGGCACCCACGAGACTCGGAGGCGTGGAAAGCATTTGATGCGAAATTTCCAGACTTTGCCAATGATCCTAGAAATGTACGTCTTGCATTGGCAACCGATGGTTTCAATCCCTTCGGAAACATGAGCACAAGTTACAGTATCTGGCCGGTGGTGTTAATTCCATACAATCTACCACCTTGGATGTGCATGAAGCAGAGCTCCTTTTTGCTTTCCATGATCATTCCTGGCAAGAAAGCACCAGGAAATGATATTGACGTATACCTGCAACCGTTGATACACGAATTGATCGACCTATGGACGAATGGTGTTGAGGCATATGACTCACATGACAAGCAAACTATTCAATCTCCGTGCAGCCTTGATGTGGACAATAAGTGATTTTCCCGGTTTGGGAACTTTGTCTGGCTGGAATGTGCATACTGGGTTGGCCTGTCCTGAGTGCAATTTTGATTCTGTGCCATGTCGCCTTCCACACAGTCGCAAGTGGTGCTTCATAGGACATCGACGGTTCCTTGATTCCAAGCACAGACTTAGATTGCAACGGATTCGCTTTGATGGGAAACAGGAGAAGAGAGATCCTCCTGTTACTTTGTCTGGTATGGATATTTTGCGGCAGTTAGAAGATGTTCATGTCGAGTTTGGTAAGAGTGTGGATCCCGAACGATTGGGACGACGATCTCGTGGGACATCTGATACGCAACCTATGCAATGGCGGAAGAGAAGCATATTTTTCACTCTTCCTTATTGGGAATCTAATTTGCTACGACACAGTTTGGATGTTATGCACATTGAAAAAAATGTGTGCGATAATGTGCTATATACGTTGCTCAATGAAGCTGGAAAGTCCAAAGACCATCTCGCAGCTAGAAAAGATTTACGGGCCTGGGGAATTCGTGAAGAGGCTTGGCCTGATGAAAACGACAAGTTTCAGCCAGCTAAATTCACCTTGACAAAGCAGAACAAGGATATCTTCCTCTCGACGTTGAAGAACATAAAAGTACCAGATGGATATTCTAGCAACATCTCAAGGTGTATCGATCTGCAGGCTCGAAAGGTTACTGGGTTGAAAAGTCATGACTCTCATGTTCTTATGCAACAGTTACTTCCATTGGCCTTGAAAAACACACTTCCTTCTGATGTATCGGTGGTTTTGGTAGAATTATGTTCATTTTTCAAGAAGTTGTGTGCGAAGGTCTTGGTAGCGGAAGAGCTTGATCAGCTGCAAAATAAAATTATTCTTACACTTTGTCACTTGGAGATGATATTTCCTCCATCATTCTTTACTGTTATGGTTCACTTGACTGTCCACCTTGTTCGAGAAGCAAAGGTTGCTGGCCCAGTTCACTATCGATGGATGTACCCTATAGAGAGGTACTAGATTATCTTTTATTCCCGCCTCTTTAAATTTCACATTGTTCTTTCATTTACTCGTAATTATTAATGCAATTTTAACTTACAGGTACTTGGGAAAATTAAAATCATATGTTAGGAATAAGGCATGGCCTGAGGGGTCAATAGCAGAAGGTTATTCCGGAGATGAGGTCCTAACTTTCTGTTCGAGGTACTTTGATGACATGGAGACATCTTTTAACCGCCCGCGTCGCGTAGATGATTGATTCTCCTGGTCCTTCCACGTCAACTTTATTTCCTCCTGTTGGGAAACCAGTTGGAGGATATGAATTCTTCAGACTCACTCCTACAGAGAAACTCCAGGCACACAGACACGTTTTGATAAATTGCAGCCAAGTTGAACCTTCATGCAGTAAGTATATATATCATATAAGCTCACTAGCTTTTACACTTTATATTTGTTTCTTACTGACTCTTCTAACAAATTACACTTTACTATAGTGAGTTTAGGAGTTATCTCAGGCGTCAGCTACGGGGCCGTGCGCGTTCTGCTGACATTGATAAAAGAGTCCACAAAGAGTTTCCCAGTTGGTTTACACGTCGAATACGTAATGACAACAGCCCATACACAGATGAATTCAAAGCTCTTTCTCTCGGTCCGTTAGACCATGCACGAAGGTTTACCGCGTACAATGTCAACGGCTTCAAGTTCTGTACGGTTGGACGTGATCAGGGATTGCTCACAAAAACTCTGGAGTTTGCGGGACATTCGGAACGAGATGTTATGCTAGCAGTAGTGATGGCGATATGCGCTTTGGAGGCGTCACTTACTATGGAAAGCTAATTGACATTATTGAGTTGAGTTACCAGCTTTTCACCGTGACACTGTTCAAGTGCTCCTGGGCAAATACGACAACTTCACGGGGACTCGCTACTGACCATTTGGGCATCACCTCAGTTAATTTCTCTAGACTTATTCATACGGGGGCATCTGAAGATGATGAGCCATATATCCTTGCTTCTGAGGCACACCAAATTTACTATGTCGAGGACGAGAAACATAAAGACTGGAATATGGTCGTTCACCTCAAGCCACGGGATCTTTATGATATGGGTGATGGTGACATTATTTACGACAGTGAACCCTTCCAACCCTCGAATTTTGAAGACTTCTTTCCTCAAGGAGATGATAATTTGCCAATTATCAGGTACACGTTTTCTTAATTATTTAAATAATTAACTACTAATTACTAATTTTTCCAAATACATTATAAATTAACAATTTTTTTAAAATGTGTCCTTTCAGGCCGGATGATGATGGAGAATAGCAGCATCCAAAATAAATTATTTAAAAAATTTCCGTCCATAAATACATATGTATAAATTAAATTCGTACAGTTTTTTTAAAATAAAAAAATTTAATTTGTAGCGGTTACATAACCGCTACAAATTTATTTACAAAATTGTAATTTGTAGCGGTTATTAACCGCTACAAATACATATCTATAAATTAAAATTCGTTCAGATTTTAAAAAATAAAAAATATAAATTTGTAGCGGTTAATAACCGCTACAAATATAACCGCTACAAAATACTAGCGCTTATATATACGCTAGAAATGAATAACAGCTACAAAATGCAATAAAACGCTACAAAAAACACCTACAAATGTGTCGCTGATCTCTATAAATACCATATCTTCTCTACATTCATTTACTCCATCTCTCTTTCTTTCCTCTCCTATTCTTCTTCATAATTCTCTCTTTTTTCTTACTATCTCATATGGTGGTTTTTTTCTCTTTACTGTATGGTAAGTGAATTTTATTTTATAATTCATTGTATCTTTTATTGTTTTTATTTTAAAATTTACTAACATATTTATTTCTCCTTTTCTTTCAGATTTTTCTTCCCACACTGTCATGCCCTCCTCAACTGATTCAAATACTCCTCAACCTAACACTATAGGTTCAATATTACAAAATATATCATCTTCAATTCAACTATCTTATTAAATATTCAATTAAATTATCTTATTAAATTAAATTCACTTCTTTTGACACATCATAATTTAATTACATATTGTTTATTACAAAATTTAAATATATAAAATGTAAATATAACTAATTATACAAATTAACAAAAATTCTTCAAACATAATTTATTTAATGGTTTTTAAAATTATAATATGAAAAACCATAAATTTTTTTTCTGGCACGGTAAAACATTTCTAGCGGTTCCGAACCGCTAGAAATATTTCGTCAAATTTAAATTTTGCGCCAAAATTTCTAGCGGTTCAAACCGCTAGAAATTTTTTTTGCCGCCATTCCAAAAATTTAATTGGCGGGAAAATTTATTTTCCAAACATTTCTAGCGGTTCTATAACCGCTAGAAATTTCCGCGCGCTACTGAAATTATTTAATTCCCGGCAAAATAGATTTGGTTTAGCATGTTTCTAGCGGTTATAAAACCGCTAGAAATTTTTTTCCGGGAACATTTTCTAGCGGTTTTATAACCGCTAGGAATGTTTCTCCTTCAGATATTTTCTAGCGGTTAAAAACCGCTAGAAAGTTTCTATCGTTTGACCATGATGTGTAGCGGTTGCAATAACCGCTAGAAATTTTTTCTTGCGCCTGTTTTTCTAGCGGTTTTCTTAACCGCTACAAATTTATTTGTTGCGGTTAAAACCGCTAGAAATGTATCACTCTAACCGCTACAATTGACATATTTTTTGTAGTGTGAGGTCAGAAGAGGTCAAAATGATGAAAATACTTCAAAAAGAAATTTTATTACTTCATAATTTTGTTTGATTAAGCGATACTTATTGAAAATTAATTAAAAAAAATATTAGGAGGCCTCAAACAATTGAAACAATTTGCACAAATTATTTTGGGATTTTTATCAATAAATGCAGATTGGCATGTGGGATTAGTTTATAATAAATGGATGTAAAATCAAAATTAAGATTAAAAAGGGTTTAAAAAGGGAGGTTCAATTTTATGTTGTTCTACGTATGTATCTCAGTTAGATTCTCGTGTGAAATGTAAGAACTAAACTCTTATACACTATAAGGGTCAAATAAAATGAATTGAACACTAACGCCAAGTTTCTGACCTAGAAAAAAAATAGGTTAATTTTTTTTTGATTTAAAACATAAAACCATTTGAAAACAAATTCAATACAGGGGTTGAACCTGTAAATTAACATTGAAATTACTAATGAAGAAATTCATAACTTAAAAAAAAAAACCCTAACCAGTAATTCACTATCAAACCCTTATCTATCACTTTATAATATTAAGAGACTTGGGGTAATTATACATTAATTGAAACCAATTCTCTTCATATCTTAGATATACTAACTCACACACTAGTAAATATTTAAATACAACTGATATCTTGACAGATGGCACTTACCTGCGTTTGGCAGTGTGCTTACCTCCTTATGGAGGACACAAAAGTGTGTGTGCATATAAAACAAGCAGTAATTACTTGCAAAATAACTAATATATAAATATAAGTAAATATACAAAAAGAAGCATGCATTTATACTCTTTCACTATCCACCTTCTTCTAGAAAACAACTCCTTCCCTTTGGAACTACTTGTCTGGTTGTACAGCATGAAAGGGGGGGTGAGATTTCAGAGAATCTCTGTAGTACTAATTTTCACCAAACAAAAGTGCAAATCACATAAAATATGTAAAAACAAGGCAAAGTGGAATAAAACCTTGTAAGCTAATGCAATTAAGAATTTATGCACAATGGCAGTAAACAAGCTGAATAAATAATACACAAATAATTGTCAAATATCGCCCCATGTCTATCAGCTACACATGATTACGACTAAATAATCCATACAACGAATTAAGGATTACATTTTTTGTACTTTAAAACAACAAATGACAAAACAGACATGCTATAATCAGACGCAGTGTAAGGTAGGAAAGAACTACTACTACTTAGTCTGCTTCCCTCCAAACCAAACCTTACAAATTTCTTCTTCTTTTGCTTCCTTTGTGGGCTTGAGCAGATATCAAAATCTACCATATTTGTAAGGGTAGATCAATGGTTAGTCCAATCATAATTCATAAATTAAATAACTCTCCCTAATTTCAAATCTTCTTTAATTTCTACCCGTACTCAATGATTAGTCACCTTTAATTTGGCAAAAGTATTAACTTAGTTATTACATTTAGGGACAATTGTTGTGTCCCATTTACCATGTCGGCCTCATTTTTATCAATTAGTTGGTTCACAAAATGTCTTTACATGCATTTTCATATATATATTTGGTGGATTTTTGTCATTATTATTGGTCCTTAATTGCATCATTTGAGTATAATTCACATTAGAGTGCTTTAACTGGAATTCCTGCAGAATAGGGGTAAAATTGTCATAATTGTGATTAATTGATTTTTAAGGACAATTAATACTACCTTATTCTTGAATTTTGGTTGCAGGTTTTTGGTAGATTTAAAAATTAAAAAAAGAAAAAAATATAAAAATAATTAAAAAAGAAAAATAATAATAATACTGTGTTTTGCTCCCAACCCTAAGACACTATTCATCATCTTCATTCGTGGGGTCAGAGGCACACGGAGAAGAGAGGAGCTTGACAGTGGAGAAAAGAGGGAGAACGAAGGAGAGAGAGGCAATCAAGAGTGAAGAACCAGAGCTTAATAGCGATCACACCTCCAAATCCTGTTTCTTCACTTCGAATCATCATCTTCCATATTCACCCAAATCCACCATCACCATCGCGTTAACCTCTTCTTCTTCTTTCTCAGCTAAACAGAATGAACGACCAGAGGAGGGTAGAGCGAGTCATCGACTTATAGTCTTCACCGCCGGAAAACTCTGTCTGATTCCCTATCAAATTTCATCATCATTGTCGGTCATTTTTCTTCACTTCCTCACTGTTTTTGTCACTGTCTTCAGCATCTCTTTGATTCTTCCAATGGTTATTCACCATTCTTCATGGCTAGATGTCAAAGATTACTGGTGGTAGCATTTTTTTCATGGCTAACTGTGGCTAGAGCTTTATAATTCTCTAATTCAGCAGTAATGGCAAGAGCTTCGGATCATCAAAGGGAAGTTTTAGTTACTACTTTAATTTCTTGTCTAATAGCTGTTTAACAATTCCTAGGTCTTAGGATAGTTCTCTGATTATTGAAAAATTCGTATTGTTTAATCTGATTATATTTGGAGATTATTGTGGCTGAATTACTATTTAGCATTTGACATGGGCTATTTATAACTTTAATTTTCAATTATAATATTATGGTTATGACATTTGCATTGTATTTGGAGTTAATATATTGTGATTTTCTGAGATAGCTTAGAATCTTGGATCGTAATGTTTCTTGCTAGCTTTAATTCTGTTGTTTTGGATTTGAGAGTTCTAATTAAGCATTGGTTTTTAAGCATCCTTAATTCTATTTTAAACCATTTTTGGTTGTAGTTAGTAAGTTAGGATTTTGGAAAATATTTTATGGCAATTCGAGGTGACTCGATTGTTGGATTAAAAGCTTAATTATAATTCTTAATTCATTGTTTTAAGTTCTGTATCTATTGAAGTGAGGATTGCTTGTGCTGTTGAGGTGGAGGATTGATTATTATTATTGTTTACTCGTGTGTTTCATTTTCATTTCTTTCACCATCATTCATTTTAATTATTTTCATATAAAAATAAAAAAACAAATATTTTAATTTTGATTTAGTTCATGACATTTGGTTAGCAATTCATCAAATGAAAATCCTTTTTATAGTTTAGGTTGCTTGCATTTACTTACTAGAATTTAATTTTGGTTTCGACTCCTCAAAGTGAATACGACCAGGATCGTGCACTATTATATTAATTCGTTTAATTTTTGGAGTAACCCAAGACAACAATTAAGTGTCAAGTAAGCTTGATTGAGGTTCATTTATTGAGCCTTTTTAGTTTTCATTTTTGTTAGTTTTTGTATTTTTTTAAGTAGTTTGCATTTAGTTTTAGTTTTTGATAGCACTTCTTTCATTTGCATAAATTTTTTTTCAAAAATACGACCAAATATCTTGATTTTGCTTTGTTTTGCATATATATTAAGACACTTGCATTTCATTGCATATCTTATTCTCATTTTCATTTACCTCTTGCATTTTCTTGGATTTTTCTTGATTGGTTCTAAGCATACTTGTGGAGATCCCCACATTCCTTCATGCACTATTGAGTGTATAGACATCCATAAAATACATACACACATCATACTCATACATTCTCATATATATATACACTTGCGCTCATTCCATTCATCTGTTTTTGCTTGAATCTTGTTGTGCAAGTCAATTTTGCACTTTGCTTTTGATTGATTGATTATTTATGCCAAGAAGAGGTAGGTCTAAAATCCTAGTTCCTTCCAATCTTGAACTTCAAAGTTTTTCAAGGGAAGTTAGACAAGACCAAAGGGTAGAAAGGACTAGTGAGATTATAATTGAAGAGGAAAATCTTTTACACGAGTCTAACTTGTCCTTTAGTGAATATAGTACGTCTAGTGATCTTGAACTAGACAATTCAACTGGTCTAGATTTGGTGGTTGACTTAGGTGAGATAATGAAAACTGTTAATAATCCCAATGGTAGTAATGACAGAGGGGGCAATAGATATAATGGGAAACATGATAAAGTAGGATAGAATAATGGAGATAACCCTAAAAGAAGAACCATTAGGGAAGCCACTACTTCTAATGCAAATTATGATCCTTTTAATGTTGCATGCCTTAATGTTGATGTCAATTTTGAAATTAAAGGTCAACTACTTAATTCTTTGCCTAAATTCTATGGTTTGACAGGTGAGGACCCGTACAATCATATGAAATCTCTCTCTATGGTATGCTTTAGCATGAAGCCAGTTCGGACTAGTCTGGATGAGGTTCCTTGGAAGGTATTCCATTTGTCTTTGGAGGGTAAGGTGCAAGAATGGTACATGAGCTCACCGAGGCATATGGCGGATGCCTACCATAACTATAACAACCTCAGAAAAGTATTCTTGGAGAAGTATTTCCCAACTTCTCGGACTTCTACATTGAGAAAAGAGATTTACTTTGCAAACCAAGACTATGATGAGTCACTTTATAACTACTGGAACCGTTTTCAAGACTTGCTTTCTAGATGTCCACACCATCAAATTCCAGATGAACAATTAGTCCAATACTTTTATGATAGACTTAAGACCCAAGACAAAGGGATGTTGGATGTTACTTCTGGGGCTTCTCTCATTGATTTAACCGCTGAGGAGGCATGAGAATTTATTAAGAAAATGGCCTTGAACCATCAATAGTATAGCATTAGGGAGTCTAAAAGTGTTAATATGATGCATACTAATCCTTCTTCAGTCCACATTCCTCAATTGGATACATTCACTTCTCAAATTACTGCTTTGACTACATCGTTGAATAAGCTTGCATCTCACACTCCCCCTATTAATACTCAGAATCCTAATTCCATGGAGATGGCTCTACCTAGTTGTGAGCATTATAGTTCTGTTATACATATCTCTGTTGCTTGCCCTCATAAATGTGAGGAAGTTTCTGCCATGTATTAAGAAAGGGCTAATCAATCTAAATAATGGAACCCATACTCAAGTATTGTTGCACCTCCCTTTATAATCCATTATATATCAATTGAAACTAATATAAGTCGTTTTGTAACCCGTCTGGGTGAAAAATTTAAAATTTAGGATTTTACTGTTTATGTCCGTACACTATTAATCTAAAAATGGGTCAACTTTAAAAATTCATAACTAATTCTAGAAAAATTGAAACAATGTGATTTCAATTTTCACACGAAGCTTGCTAAGATTTTCTTTGGGGAAAAAATACTCATTAGGTCCAGTTCCACCCAGAATAATTCCAAGAAATTCGTCAAAGTGCACTATTTATCTAGTAAATTTTTGAATTTTTAATATTTTGGCCCAACTTTGGAAGCGCATAACTCTTAGCACAAAACTCCAATTTTAGTGGTTTACCGCTTGTTTTAAATTTAAAAATGAGATCTATAAGCCTGTAAAACTTCATATCCAAATTTCAACAATTACTCATTATTTCATGTGCTACATGTTTGGCCTCTTTTAGGGAGATTTTATACCCTAATGCTACTTTCTTTAATTTATCTCCTATTTTTCTTTTTCCTACACTCTTTTAACATTATACCATTCAATATTCCAACATTTAGGCATGTCATACAAACTAATTTACATCACATATCATTCATAATCCATTAAATTCTCAACATAAAGTTCTTTAATACATTACACAACATTACATAATAGCATCAATTCCATAATTGCTTCTCTATCCCAAAAATCATTTCCTTGCCCTTGCCATCGGATGAATCATTCCCTATTTGAGACATAATTTAACATAGAAGGAATGAGATTTCCATGAAATATCAGTAGCATTTGAATTATAATTATCATGCAAATCAAGCAAGTTATCATGTGACATGTTATGATACCTTAAGGCATAATCAACCCCATGAAATCATGCTTAATGCCATGCTAAAAGAGGAACATCAACACTTCCACAATGACATAACTCAATACATTTGGCCAAAGTATAAACCAATGTTATTCACCCAATCCATGCCACAACACAAGTTCCTCTATCCAAGCAAATAACAAGTCACATTAAACAAGCAAGATTAACTATCAAATTATAATTCAAAACTACCTTTTTAACACTTGTCTACTAGGTTAGTTCAAGGGATAAAGCTTCTCCTTGGTTCCTCCTCGCAATACCCATCAAACCAAGCATAAACATAGGCTACATTAATCACCAAACAACTTGATTCTAACACTTTGACATTAACTAAACAATTTTCTCCTTTTTTTCTTTGATTTTTGACAAAATGATTTCTTCTTTAAAATCAATAATCTCATGGCTCATCCTTACACAATTTTTCATGCGAAATCCAATGGTGTAATCAGATTTTTGAAATTCATACTCCTTCCCCATGAAGTTCACTTAGCCGAATAGGGGGTTCTTAACTTCCAAAAATTCTATTTTTGATTCCAGTGATTTTTAAACACTTTCTAACAACATATCCCTACAAAAAAAACATGTTTTTAAAGCCATTAGAATCATCAAATCAAGCAAAATCAAATTGCTTCTGCATGAACAGTGCTGACCGAATTGCTTCTCCTTAAACCCTAACTTTGATTTCATTCAAAAATCAATCCATACACCACTTAATATTCTTTATTCCACTTGATTATTAAGGTTTCTATCCTTTCCTAAACATCACAAGGTCCAGTGAAATTTTGGTAGAATTTTCCCTAATTTTCCAAGCTAAGAACTTCAACTAACCAAGCTTGAAACTTAGGAATAGGAAGGCATAAGCATAAGCATACATTAATGTTTCCTTGGTGTATTTTGAATGATTCCTTGTCCAAAACACTTAGAATTTTCAGTTAAAGGGTGTTGGAAGCAAAATGGCAGAACCTCCCCTTGTTTTTCTATT
Source organism: Neltuma alba (assembly GCF_004799145.2). NCBI lineage: Eukaryota > Viridiplantae > Streptophyta > Magnoliopsida > Fabales > Fabaceae > Neltuma > Neltuma alba. Next base: position 15,685 of record NW_021635167.1, read on the forward strand.
TTTCTAACATTTTTTGTATTTTCTAAGGGGGTATTTATAGAAAAATTCCATCTACCCTCACCCCTCCATGTTTGGATGAAATTGGCCACCTCAAGAGGTGTATGTGGCAGCCATCAAGTGTAAGAAATGGTCGGATTTGAACAAGTGGCAAGTTACTAGATATTTCCAAGTATTTTCCCTTGATTTTTCACTTTTTATTTAATAAAAATGGAGGATCTGGAAAGTGCACGAATTTGGGCCCTTCTTGGGTCCATTTTTCACCCCACAAATGGTTTGGCCTGGCCCAAAAATATGACCCACAAATCAAATCACTATTTCAAACTAATTTGAAATTTTATTAGTTACTATTCACTAGTAACCTTCTATAATTTTTCCAGACCTCCAAAAATTTATTTATCTTCATGATAATTCACCTTTTAATATGGGAGCATGATATGAAAATTTTCATAATTTTTCACCACCTCTAGGTATTTATTTTGAATTTTGTCCTGTTAGGCCTCTATCGGTAGTTCTGGGAGAAAATAAATTCCCTAAAATTAATTTTTGAATTTTCAAGGCCTAAAATAATTTTATAAATTCAAATAAATATTTAAATGAAGTTTCCATCAATCTCCCAAATGCATTAAGGCCTCTAACTAACTAAAATAATTATTTTTCTCTGATTTTCTAATATTTTTTCAAAAAAACCTCTGTTTACGGGAAATTCTGTAATAAATCATTTTTACTGAAATTCCATCTTTCGGGCCCCAACTAAGTTTCTAAAATCTCTACTCTACACTTTTTTTATTTTTAGGGATTTTCTGGAATTTTTTCCAAATTTTTTCATTTTGCTCTTCCTAGACCGATAGTTATGAAAATACCAGTTCGGACCTTATCAGGGTTTCACATTAAAAGTTATTTTATTTCTTTGTCTAGTTTCTACATTGACCCTCATCTCAATTTTTGATTCCCTACAACCAGGTAAGAATGTTTGGGATGTGACAAATACATATAATGAAGGGTGGAAAGCTAATCCAAATTTCTGATGGGAAGGAGGTGACAATAGGAAAGTTCAAGAAGGGTCATAAGAGAATATGGTTACTCAAGGGCAATCTTACTATGGAGGGTTACAAGGAGAATTCTCTAAAGCCATGTCTACCCCACAATAATCGCAGTCTAAGGATGATGAGCGGTTCTTTTGAAAACTCAAGGGCATTGAGGCAATGACTGAGCATATATCTAAGTCTGAAGCTAGATTTGCAGTCTAGAGAATAGGATGGAGCAATGGGAAACTAGAACCTCCAATTTGACTTCTTACATCACTAAGTTGTCAAATGGCATGAGTGAACAGCAAGCTAAGGCTAGTGGTTCAATGCCTTCCAACACGGTGATAAATCCCAAATCTTTGAAAATGATTACATTAAGAAGTAGTAAGGAAATTGGTGGTAAGAAAGTACAATTTAAAGATGATGATGAGGATGAAGAACCGGTTGATGAAGGGATAAAAGTTGAGCCTCCTCCTTCTAAAACCACTCAAGACATTCCCAAGGCTACTCAAGAGACTTCCATTTAATCCAAAAGTGCCAAAGAAAAGAGGCTCTTAGAGTAATCCCTTAAGCAATCATTGGCTCAAGGGAAAGGAGAGTCTAAAGCTGCTAAGCAAAGGCCAATGGAGAAAGGATCATCTTCCAAAGGTGATAAGGTAAACATTTCTGACTTGCCTTTTTCTCATTCCTATCTCATGCGCAAGAAAGTTGTTGACAAGAGAGATAATAATGAGCTTTTTGAAATGTTTAGCAAACTTGAGATTAATGCTCTATTACTTGATTTGATTAAGAAGATGCCCAACTGTGCTAATTTTGTGAAAGATCTATGTACAAACGAGAGAAAGTATAGGCATAGTGAGAGAATCTAACTAGAGTCTAGTGTTAGTACTATCTTCAAGCCATAGTTACCTATTAAGTGTAAAGACCCGGGTTCCTACACTATTCTCTGTACCATAGGCAAAACAAACATTTCACATGCCTTACTAGACTTAGGTATAGCCATAAGTGTTATGCCTACCTTTATTTATGAGAGCTTGGGTATTCATGCTTTAAAAGACACCAGTGTTGTGCTAGGTCTAGCTGATAGGACTGTGAGACACCCTAAGGGCTTTCTTGATGACATTCTTGTACAAGTGAAGGGTCTTGTGTTCCCAGCTGACTTCTATGTGCTAGACATTACTGATGAGATTAAAGCTAATAACACTTTGATTCTAGGAAGACCTTTCCTTAGAACAGCCCAAACCATAATTAATGTGAAAGATGGGGTTATTACCATGGGCTTTGGGGACCAACAGATTACCTTCAACATTTTTGATGCTATGAATCAAGGTTATGCAGATTGTTCTTACTTGGGTGTTCATTTGATTGATTGTGCTGTTCATGATATTGATGATTTGTATGAATCTGAGATGCATAAACATGATTGGTATGATGAGATTGTTGAGCATGATGATGTATTTACTTGTTTATCTACCCCTCATTCTTCTTCTTCTTGCTATATTATGGTGACGTGGTGTGTGTTAACTGTTTAGAAGTTGATTGCCTCATTTCCATCTCTCATGATTTTGATGAATCATCTTGTCTTAACCGTGATCCTGCTTTGAACATTATACTTGATGATAACCTTAAGAAAGGTGACTTTGTTAATTTTGCAGGTACTAATGATAAATGAGCTGTTAGACAAGCTACACCAGTAGCTTCTCCTCTGAGTGGTGCTGGAACATTAGAAGAAGCTAGCAACAAGCTTGCTACTAACTAGTTACTTCTAATCCCACTCTTCCTTGTGATTTACTTAATGTTTCTGTTGATAAGATTGATACCGATCCTTTTTTTTGTAGGTTATCTAAGAGTGGCACTGAGTTAGGAAGCGGAGGACATAAACATCATGATGAGCTCATATCTCCTTCCTCAAGCCACACGAACACACCACTTGTATTGAATGCACTTGACATAAAAGAATTGAACATAATTGTAAAAGAAGGCAAACCATTGCTTGGAAAAGCAAGTATATTTGGACACCAGCTTAGCTCTAAACACTTCAAAGAATTGAGGTACAAAAGTAAAGAAAGTGAAACTAGTTCAGGACAATGTTCCATTGTAAGTGTCTCTAATTCTGGGAAGTCACCATCTTGTATTCTTGTCCACTCTCCTAATTTCAACATGGATTCAATTGTAAGCCTCAACAGTCTAGGAAATGCTCGGTTCTATCTGCTGTAGTCCTTTCTACAAAAACAATAATCGATTCTTTTCAATTTATTCATTTTTCTGATTCTCAAGAATTGAAGAGATGGCAATTCACCAAGAGATGGAAGGAATTCACAATCACTGCAATTGCAAAGAGTAAGATCTACCAGAGAACCATATGAAGGATGACTAATCCAACTTGAAAGCTTAGAACCACAACAACAAGATATTAACAAACTTTCGATTTCTAAAGGAGGTTGAAGATGCTCAAGGATTTTTTCCTCTTCCCGTTCCAAGCGAACTATTCTATTAGTCCACCAAAGCTCCAAACTTTCTAGATATTTCTTTTCTATCAAAGCAGCTTTCTTGGTTTCCTCAAAAGAAGAAATATTTTCAAGCCTCAAAATGCAAAATGATCCAGTAAGATTTGACATATTCTTCAGCTCCGATATTCTGTTCCCATGATCCCTGCCAACAATAAATGCTGACAGAGTTTGAAGTTTAGTTAACTGACCCATTCCTTTAGGCATGGAATGCAACGTCCTAAGAACATCGAGATCAAGATGCGTAAGATTGGTAAGCTTCCTCATATTTTTTGGCAAAGCCTTCAGATTGGAAAGCATTGAAGCTTCGAAATTTGCAAATCGTGAAGGGAATCCAGTGCCTCTGGCAAGTGTTTAATGGGTGTATAGGAGAGACCAACATAGATCAACGACTTTAAATTCCCAATAGAGCTTGGAATGATAGACACAAGGCTTCCAGATAAATTCAAAGATCTTAAGTGCTCTAGCCACAAAAACAGATCACGAGGAATTTGCCCTATAGAGGGACTATGAGAAGGAAATATGAAGAGAGTGCGCAGATGCACAAATTTTTTTCATGGACTCAAAACTCATTTCATTTACACTATTACATTATACAGATAAATGCAATATCGTTTCCAGGACATGATTGAAATTATCATCTAAAACTGTGGAATAGCAGTTGTTTATGAGAGCGGATCGAAGACAAGAAGGGAAAGAGGATGAATCATTCACCTTGTACAGTACTCTTCTTGTGTTTGGAAAATCAACAATCTTATCCAATCTAGAGAAATCGATGACAAGTTTTGAGCATAAAGAACGGAAGATTTTGTCAGCAGCATCCTTTGCTCCGCGAGAATCTCCGTTTGGAGTCCCAACAACTCCTTTAGCAAGCCAAAGTGGAATCAGATCTCGTTTGGTGAACTCAGAACCCAAAGGGAATAGTGAACAGTGGGACACGAAAGGAGAAACGTCGACGGGGACGTGCGATTAGGTTCGCGAAAGTCTCTTTACCTCACGTCGCGAATCTAAAGGATTCACAGGCTCCAAGGTCATTAGTGGTGAATCGCGAGGTCTTTTGAGAGATTTTTTGGCCTTTGAATCCAATGCAGGAGAATCAACTGTTTCATTAGGTGACATTGAATCCAATCTAAGAAATCAGTAGGAAAATCAACTAAGAAAAGCAAGGTAGAAAAGGGCAGTCCTGATTCGGCTGCTCCACTAGGGGGTGTTTAGCATTCTCAAAACCGCTGTTTTAGAAGCACTTTTCTACAAAACGAGATAATTTCTTTCACATATTTACTTCGTAATCAATAAAAACACTTTTGAAACCATGGTTTGGTTTCTATCCAAACACCTCCTAGGTCTTCTTCGCGGAGAGGAGTGCAGGATGAGAGCGCCTTTGCTCTCTCCTTCCCTCCAAGTCAAGCGTGGAGAAATTTTACTGATACAACTTAATTTATACTTTGTTAATATAATTTTTTATGCCTTAAATTTATTCTTATTTTAATTTTAGGCTCTCAAATTTTAAATTATAGAATTTAATGAGTAAAATAGTTTAAATGTTTATTAAATTATAAAGACTAATGTTTTAAATGGAAAGAAACTTGAAAAACCAAAATATATGATTTAAAACTTGATAAATCAAAACCAAAATAAAAATAAATTTGAAAGACCAAAATTATATTAATCTTTTCAAGAAATACTTACATACTATTAGAGCATTTTGACCCAAAAATAAAAAAATACATACTACTCGAGCATCGCGTTATCATGTTTTTGCCAATAAAATTATCTCAAGTGTCCTTTTTTTTTTTTTTAATCTCACATCCCACAAATTTTTCTTGATTATTTTTTTTTCTTTTCATAATTCGTGATTTGTGGGATTATAAGAAAATTCACTTGGAACAATTTTTCTTTTTGGGGGGGGGGGGAAGGACATTGATGAGGAGGCAGATAAAAAACGACAAACTCCTCATCCTGTACAACATTCATATTAGGTAGGGAATCTGCACACGTATTACCATCCCTAAACACATGATTGATCTGTAAACTAGAAAGATTTTTCAACTCTAACTGAATTAATCTTGGCAGGCTAGAATAAAAAATTTCACCAGCCTGTAATCGCCGTAATACGCTAACCATAGAAGAGGAGCCACTTTCAAGTATTAAAACCTGAAGTTGCCGTCTCTTGCAATTCGTAGACCTATTAGAGCGCCCCAGAGTTCCGCTGTCATCGCTAGACATTTACCCAGCTTTTTAGCAAAGCCCTTAATCCAATTTCCATCCTCTGTGCGAAACGGACCTCCACAACTAGCCACCCCCATCTGTCCTTTTGAAGCCCCATCCACACTCACCTTAACCCACCCAGTTTTGGTTCAGATCACTTAATGTAATACAAAGATTTTGTTGCTGTACAGTATCCATCATTCTGATACACTATAACAACATTTTTTTTTTTAATGAAACCTCTATATATTGTCTGAGTTCTTTTTGTTACAAGATTTCGACTAGTTTCTCAAAACCTTTGCTTAGAAAGGACTTTGTGGAAAATCAGTTTTGGTATTACTTGTTGGTTTCTATGGAATTGGAGAAATAAATGTCTTTCTCAAGGGGATTTTTGCATGCCTGGGGATCCGATTGCTAGTACACTGAGCTACATCCATATAGCTTGAACAAAGCTACAATCTCTCGACACATGCAATAAACGTTCTGTCAACCGGCAACATCTAAAGCAGGTACTTGAGCCACCCATCAAACGATTTCTTCTGGCAGTCATGCGTAATTGACCATGCGCAGCTATCCCTAGGAATATGTGAATCATTCTAGGTCCTTTCCACCTGCAAATCTCCCTCAGCTCCAAATCCCATCCTTCGACTGCTTCTCATTTCTCAATTTACAATACATTTCTCTAACCACGTAGTCTCTTTGTAAGGACTTCCCCTATTTACAACTATCATTGGAGAAAAAGTTAACCATACCACCAATTGACTTTTCACATTGCCCAAGACACGTCTGCTGGTTTTAACCCCAATCCAAATACATGCTAAATATACATGGTTGTACAATACATTATCTAATATAAATATTGTTAATTATTTAAATATACATTTTTTTGGCAACTATTTAAATATACATCTGATTGTTATAAATTCATGGAAAATTTACATAATGTTTGCTTTGTAGAGAAAACTAAATTAGACATATACGAATCGAGATGCAAAACTACTCCATCACCTAAAACCCCTTGAATGCATCTCCACCTCGCTCTCCTCAAAATGAGTATATGGATTGAAATCACCATGGATATACCTTTTATATATTATTTATTTGATAGGCAAAGATTGATAGGTTATAATTTAGTTTCCACGAATCGTATCTAGATTGTCTTGGTGTTTATCTTCAACATGAATATTCTCGATCCTTCATGATTTTGGAATTCATCTTCACAAGCATGGACTTGATAAGTTTTAGAAATTCATGGGATAGAATTACTTAAGACACTTTTTCTCATTCAAGAGCATAAGACTTAGAATTTCTCGTAGTTTTTTTATGGAGTTGTTTATCTATAGAGGTAATGTAAAAATACAGACTCATTGTCTTCTACATCCTACATTCTATGTGTTGACTATACATGATATTATTTCAAAGAAATAATAAGTTATTTGCTGACTTGAGTTGTAAAAAATAAAGATTAACTGTACGATTTTACATGTACATAAATATGCATACGTGTGAATATAAAATTGAAATACTCATTAATATAACTTTGGTATACATCATTGTAATGATAAGCAAACACCATCAACATGTCATAGGGCTCAACTTATGAGTAATTTTCTCCTCTCGATATATTAAATCGTATCATATATGTAAAATCATTTTGACACAAGCTTCATCGACATTCTGAATGCCAATTTGGCGACCTAATTTTGCTATCTGTATGGCTAAGTCTTTGCGCAGCATTAAATATTAAAAAAAAAAAACATCAAAATGCATGGGGCATGTTCTCTTCTCAGCACCATACATACTCATACTGAATCCAAACTTCTGCTTCCACATTCTGTCGCTTGATCTCTCAGATAGATGGGATAATCAAGTTTCGGATTTCAAAATTATTGCACAGAATCTAAAAAAGTTTATCACCATAAAAACTGTTAGTATAAAGACTATTTCAATATAATCAAAACAAATCAACAATGTCATAATCAAATTATAACATAAGGAGCTCAGGCAAAGAAATGAGGGGAAAAAAAGGGAACCTTCATAATCTTTGCATCATACCAAGAAAATCCTAAGAGCGCGTTTGGTAGGCTGGAAATTTGGTGAGGGAAATGGATCATGATTTTCCATAGGTTGTGCACGTTTGGCAAACAAATCTTCCTGGAACCTACTTTTCTTTTTTTTTTTTACGGCGGCGTTATATTTTCCAGCCTATAAGGGAGAATGGGTTCCTGCCCATTTTGGTGGGAACTGTTTTTCAGTCGTGCACGGAAAAAGTGACAAAGACCACTTCAGCCTTCAAATTTGAATAAAATGCTGGGCATATGGTTCGTAACCTCCACGAAAAGTATGAAAGCTGGTTATATCCCTTTCAAAGCACCATCAAATCGGATATATAAATATGTGTGTGTGTGTGTGTGTAAAGACCTCAATCACACTTTTCTTTAATACGATGTAAAGGTCCAGTTCCTTCCCCTTTTATTTTTACGTTAGAGGCATATTAACGGGAAACATAGATACTCTGGGCATTTTAGTTTTCAGTCCAAGTTATTAATTATTGTAAAACGCATACAGCTCCCAAACTTGCATTTTGCAGTGTTGTCCTACATTAAATCGAATATATATATATATATATATATATAGCGGCGTACTGCTTCATTATTAATACCAAAATGGTACAGATAGTAACCAAAGAACTTGTTCTAAGATATATTTATGGTGCTGATTTTTTTTTGTTTGCTCTGTTTTTAGTTAAAAAAACAGAGGTGAACAGAGGTAAACAAATTTGAATTTGATGGGACGATATTCGAACTTGCTGCAGAAAATGTGAATTTGCTCATGTGATGATCAAGTTCGTTGCTATATAAAATGCAAGTTTGTTTGAGCAAATTCAAATGTGATGCAAGTAAATTTGATTTTTTAAACAAATTCAAATTTAATTTCAGAAAATTTGAATCTGTTGCATCAAATTCAAAAATCAAAATTTGCTTGTTATTTTTTTTTTTGATTTACTAAAGTTTAAATTTCACCAGACATAAATAAAATTATTTTTTGAATGGGTCTTATTGCATTACAAACTAGGTTTAGTGACTTTTATAATATTTCATTTGCCTTATTTGTATTTAAATTAAGAAATATATTCTTAGTTAATAAAATAATTGGGATGTTGGCTAGCTATTCTAGAAATTTTGGTTTAATGAAGCCCCGTCTTCCTGGATTGCTCCAATCATGAGTGAGAGGAGGCAATTTGTGAATCATAGATCCAAAATTATATTGCATCTTACGATTTAAAGAGAAAATAAGAAGTAGCTTAGAATATATTATATAAATTTTGTCTATAAAATAAAAAATGCTCAACTCATAAATATAAACAACAAACTGAAAAAAATTACCATTCTCATAATACAAAATCAAGATATATAATCTATTTTGTGTAATATTTATATTTTTTTCAATATCCAAATTGAGTATTTTGTTCTCTTTAATATATTTTATTTAATTATTTTTTAATAATTTCATAGCTTTAAAAAAATATTTATATTTAATTTACACTTTATTATAATTTAATTTATTCATTTATTGTTTTCGAATTATTGAATTTTTTAATAATATTATTATTCTATAAGTTAACATTTTTTACTTAGGAATATTATATTCTTTTGATTAAGGATAATATGGTAAATTGCATAATTTTCTAACTTATTTTCATCCAACCAAACATAAATTTTTTTTACTGAAGTCTTTCTATTCATGTGATTACCAAACACGGTATCACTCAAAAATTTTCTATCCTATTCCATTCTATTCTTTTTCATTTCTTTCCATTCCAACCAATTCTTCTTACCAAATAAGCTCTTGCTCTTCTGAGTCTGAAAATTTAATTACTAGTTACAGTATTGAATCAAAACGAAACATCTACATTTGTTTGGAATTATATTTCTTTCAAAAAATGGGCCATATACTTGGGAAAAATTTAACTTCATGTGCGGAGGTTTTACCATAACATTTGCATGACTCTGCTTGGTTGAATTAAGATACAAGAGATTATATATATCACTTTGCTTATGACTTGCCAATTCTACCTCTCTCAAAAAATACCCACCGTATCCAAACCAAAAAAAAAAAAACCACAAATAAACTAGAAGTTGCTATATATCCAAATAAAATTGAAATCAGTGGTTACAAAGGCTTGAAGCAAATATAAAACCAAAATACTCATTCATATACCTTTGGTATTCCATTAATTTGATCAGCAAATATTGACATGTCATAAGGCTCCAAGTAAGTATTTTTCTCCTCTTGATATTTATCATTATCATAAGATTTCTAAGACTTCATTGTCAACTGTACAAAGAGAAAATAAATACCAGTACAATCAATTGATTTTTTTTAAATCTATCAAACTAAATATGAGAAAAGAGTAAACATAGACCAAACACAGATTTAAAGCCAAACAACACAAATTCCTACTTGACCCAGTTATTATTTCCGAATGCCCAAAACCAAATAGGATCCGAAATTAGTCAAAACAAATAACAAAATGACACCACCTTAATTTGGATACGGAAGATCTTAGATCCCAACCACAACCATTATAAAGATTGAGATTGCAATTCGGAGAGTCACCTAATTGATGCAACAACAATTATTAAGGAAAAAAAAAAATTAACACACTCATGAGATCCGCGCAAAAGATGGCAAAGGAACACCCAAATCATTGATATCAAATCTGCATCAGGAGCTTATCAACGACAAAGATTTCACACACGATCTAAATAAAATTTCAATAATTAATTAATTTAACAAAAACATGCCTTTCGATTACAACTCTATAAGGCCTATGCTCTCACCTAGAGACTATTCATGAAAGAGCTATTGAGATCCTCACAAAAGGAGAGAACAAAAGGAACTTTGCGCTTTCTAATACATCAATTAAGAGCTATTTAATGTTCTTGTCATTGAGGTAGAGTAACTGAGAAGCGTCAGCCAAAAACACAAGCCAAGGAACAAATGCTCACACAAAAGGAGAGAAAGAAAAGGGCGATCGGCTCTAACACAAAGGGATTTGATCAATGATACAAATGTACAAGGAATTACCGTAGTTGCGTAATGACATTCAATGTAGGAAAACATTGAATACATTTTCATTTTTATTTATGTTCTATTATTTTTTTCTCAACATCAATTCTTTTACATCTAAAAATTTCTATATACATTCTAAACAGAAACTAAATGTAGAAAGACATTCAACATATATTGAAGCATTGAATTCACTGAAAAAAAACATTGATTAGCGAAAGAATTAGGAACAAAATTTTTTTTGTCACTAATTGGCTTAGCAACAAAATTTCAATTCCATCTTCTAATTAGCAATAGATTAGCGACAGAATTATTCCGTTGCTAATTACCAACAAAATATTGGCTTACCAATGGATTTTTTGACGGAATTTAGTGACAGTATAGAATTTCATGACTAATCTGTTACTAATAAGAGCAAGAAAAAAAATTTTATCGTTAATCCGTTGCTAAATTATATAGCGACAGAATTTCTGTTGCTAATCCATCAGAAATTAGTGATGAAATAATTTTTGATAGCTAATTCCACCATGAATGAGCTGTTTTTATTTTGTTTGTAGTGGAGTCTCAAACTAAAACTTACTCTTACAATTTTGGTATCTGTTTCCTATTATATTGTTATTCGTGCAGTTTGATAAAAATTACAATAAAATAAATGTTAAGGAGATAAAAAATTGTAAACTGTTATGGCGTGTGTCCATATATTCCTATGAAAGTAACGTCATATCAAAAAGTACACTAATCAATACTTAAATTCCTTATCCTTTGATGCACACACATTTATAATACTCCTCCGGTCCTAATATTAGACCATTATACATACTAGTATAAGGGTCTTATATTTAGGATCAAAAGAATAACTTTTAATTCTTATTAAGTGCAAATTACTTTGATTGGCATGTCATTCCCCTGAAATATTTTCATATAAACCCAATAGATAAACCACCTCTGTGTTACGTGAATGAATGCTTCAATACTCCCTCTCATTCAAAATATAAGTCATTTCTAACCAAGTTAGATGAACACAAATATTAACAAAAATAATTAAAAACATTAAATTTATCATAAAATCCAAATGATTGACAATATTATCCTTATTAGTTATACTAAACTGCAACATCATATTAATTTATATTCTTCTTCATTGCTTTAAATATGGGCAATTATGAGATAAAATATTTAATACTCCTTAAAACTATGATATGCCTTAAGAAAAGAACCAAGAACATTTTCTAAAAGATGCTCTATATATTGGACTAGAGAGAGTACATAATAACTTGGCTTCATGAATTGGGAGGAAAATAATATATAATGGTTTATGAAAGTCATAAAAGTTTCTTTGAATTTTGGAAGATAAAAAACATCTAGAAAACAATCAATAATTAAAGTCATACAAGACCAGACAGTGCAACTATAATTACTAACGATTTGGTTTGGATAATAAAGTTGCTTTAATGATTAAGCCTAATTGGACTAGAGTTGAGCTGCCATATTTGAGCCAGAACACATAATTAGAACAAGAACTAGAATGGATTTTAGAAACCCAAACTAGTTTTGGCTTAAGTAGAAACGTGCTGAAAAATTGAGAAATCTTTAAATTTTATATATATATATATATATATATATATATAGTCTAAACTCAAACCCAATATATTATCAAATTTTTTGCAGTGTAACACCTCGCCTTCTCAGACAAAGGCCAAAAAGAATCAAGTTTGGTTATGAGCTAAATAAAATGCAAAAAACAAAGGGGACAACTTTTGAGGTTAGACTCTAGCTAAGTCAAAAGCATAATTTCAAAAATTTTTGAGCTGTATGAAGAGTAATTTTTAAAAATATGCCAAAAATTTTGGAACTGTTACCTGAAAAGTATGAAAAAAAGACAAAAATACTTGAACAATATTTGAGGCTTAGAAGAAATGAAAATGAAGAAAATGTCTATAAAAAAACAAAAAGAATATTTTTTTATTTTACACAATTTCGATTAATTAACCGACAATGAGTGCAAATTAATTACGAAAATATTAGGAGACATCAAATAATTGGAAACAAAGTTGAAAAAATTATTGTGAATTTTTTATGAATTTTTGAAATTGGTTTTGTGCCTCAGAAATAAAAATTCTGGTTTTGATAAATATTTTAAGTGAATTTACTTCAAAACCAGAGCAATTACACAAAATATTATATTAAGAAACATTATTAAATCGAATTGATAAATGGATTTAAGACCACATAAGCTCTTAGTTCTCCTAATTTCCTCCCTGTCTTGGCTGAAGCAAGGGAAAAAGAGGGAGTGACAAAAAGTGAGGGAGAAAAGGAAGCGGAAAAAGAAGAGGAGAACAAGAAAGAGGGGAAGATCAAATTGCAAGAGGTAATATCTTGTTCTAAATTCATCATCCTCTTTAGTTTTTCCATCCAAGATCATTTGTGGTTCCTAAATATCTCTTGATGGCATGTTTAACGAGACGGAGTTAGATCATTAGCTTAAAATAGAGTTTTTCTTCCTTTTTTTTTTGCCAAAAAATCCCTTATGTTTCTCCCTTGGCTATTCAGTAGGAGGAATGTAATTTTTTAATTGGAGTTTAAAAATAAAAATTAATTTTACATGTAAAAATTATGGGGGATAGCACGTGGGGTTTATTTTATAATAAATAAGAGTAAAATTCAAAATTAGGATTAGAAAAGGTTTAACAGGAGGTTTAATTTATGTTGCCCTAATTTATATATCGCAGTTTTTTTTTCCAGTTAGATTATAACATGAAATATGCCATATTATGTGTAGGCTTTGGAATTTATATTACAAAGTGCCCATAAAAATTCAAGAGACAAATGAAGAAAAGCACAAGTATTTAAGTAATGGAGAAATAGCAAAGTTTGTTAACTTCAATGCTATGCATGTTTGATTTGCCATGATTACTCGAATTAAAGTTTATGATTGAACATTTAAATCCTTGCTTGTTACAATCTTTTTTTAACTACATCTTCCGATTTTTGGCTATATGAGATTGAAGGGTAATATTTTATCATTATTCTTCGGATCCGACCACTAAATTTAGCGGATGATATAAGAAAAATCAAATGTTAGTTAAATCAATATCAAAACTTCTTTCCAATCGACATGAATGAATGAATGAATAAATAAACTGATAGAATCTTTATTACATATTACACTAGTGCTCAGCACATATCCCAATTTTACTATTCATTTGGTAACCTTTTCTTTCAGTCGAAAATTTGGTAACTTTACTAATTTTTGGTAAAAATTGCAAAATCATAATTAATTCTGAAAAAATTAAAATAAAACAGTTCACGTATATATTCGAAGCTCTTCGTGTACTCTACGGAGCAAAAATACAGCTTGAAGCTGTTCCATGGCCAATCATTCTAGAACAACCGCAGATGTACTTCTCATTGCGCTTTCATATTATTTACTGTAACTTTAGAAACTCATCCTTCAATTTACACATTTAATTTTAGTAAAATAGGGCTTGTTTTAAAGTTTTACATGTGTACTATTCAATTGGGAATTTCTCATGGTCATACAATGTTATTTGCCCTGTTTTTACTTCATTCAAATATTAGTACTCATTAATGGTGTTTTATCCTACTGCACCATAATTTGCATCCTTTAAATACTAATTGCACACATATATGTTCTTGCATATACCTTACCTTAATAGCATGCTTGGTTATTGACTTACAGGATATACAAAAGGAAATAAGTCCTGCACATTTACACATCGATCGTAACCCAATCATATTAGACATACAAGTTTTCTTCAAAATATATAGCAAAGCATACAGTCTTTCATGCTGCAACCTTCAACCTCCTAGCCTTCGTTCTTGGAAGAAACCGGTCTTCGGTTGTGGAAGAAGAGTGGGATTTCAAAGAAATCTCTATAGTAAGAGTTACTAGCAAACGCATTAACATTATAAACTAACAGTGACATTCGAAATTACATTACAACCATGCGTTATCTTTCAGGATATAATATTTTGTTTAATTTGGAATTTTAATAATAAAAAAGCGGACAACTTTGAAAGAATTGGTACAAACAAGACCCACTTACAAGTTACAATCAACTTTGTCGGTTTCCTATTCTCATTACAGCCAATATTGGATTTCCCAAATGCCAAAGCTTCGAATGAACCCAGAAAGTTCCATCTTTTGTATGGTTTTCCACTCGCCCTTTTCTTTCTCATATGCTCCTCAATAAATCTATGCATTGCTTCCATCTTAGAGCATCCTCTAAGCATGTGTTCATACTCTGCAAGAAAAATGTTGTCAGCGTGCGTGGCAACATCCACGTCATTCTTTTCCTTCATTCTTAATTGTCCGTTATTTCACGTCGCTGCTCATTTTAACAACGACAGACAAAGAGAAAAGGCAAGAGAGAGCAGCATTCAAGAAAATTTACATAATGTCTGCTTTGTAGGGAAGTATGGTAAAAGTTAGACTAATATGCATTGAGATGCAAAAGTACTCCGTTGCCTAAAACCGCTTGAATTCATCTTCACATCATCCTCAGCAAAATGGATATATGGAATGACATAACCATTGGTATACCGCTTGTATATTGTTTATGTGCCAGGAAAATATTAATAAGCTATGGCTTAGTTTCAATGAAGCATATCTAGATTGTCTTGATATTTATCTTCAACATGAACTTTCTTGGGACTTCATGATTTTAGTACTCATCTTCACGAGCATGCACTTGATAATGCTTGGAAATCTATGGGATATAATTGCTTGAACCACTTTTTCTCACTCAGGAGCAAGATATAGAATTTATACTAGTTTTATTGTCTCCGTATATCTGTGAAGTACAAACCAAAATATAAAGAGTCATTGTCTTCTACATCCTACATTCTATTTGTTGAGTTTATATTATATTATTTCAAGGAAATAATATATCAATAAGCCTTATTTCTTGATTTAAGTAGTACAAAGGTTTAACTGTATGATTATATATATATATATATATATTATAAATGAATACAGAATTGAAATATTCATTCATAGACCTTTGAATCATTTGATATATCATTGATCTGATAACCAAATATCAACATACCACAAGGCTCAACATAAGTATTTTTCTCCTCTTGATATGATAAATAGTACTGTATGTAAAATTATTTTGAGGTTCCTAGACATTCTGAATGTCACTTTGTCTCACTTCATTTTGTCACCACCATCTGCAAAAGGGAAAGATAAGAGTGAGGAAATAACAAGGGAGCAAAACTTCATGCTAGAGGGAGAGAGAAAAAGAAAGTTCTTGACCTGATTCTGCTATTTGTATGTTGAAATCCTTGCACAGCATTAAACACTGACCAAAAAAAAAATATTGCAGGAGGCAAGTTCTCTTTTTAACCCTCTATAGACTTGGATCACCAAATCCAAATTTTCTTTCCACATGCTGCTGCGCTCCTGAATGGAGGGAATGATTAAGTTTTCAATCCCAACATTATTGCATAGGATCTACAAAAGTTTATCATCATAAAAAACTGTTAGTATAAAGAATGTTTCGATACAATTAAAACGAATCAATATCATAATCATATTAGTACATGAGGATCTCAGGCAAAGAAATGATAAAAGAACCTTCATAATCTTTTGATCATACCAAGAAAATCCAGTTTCTTTTCTTAGTTGGACAATTTAATTACTAGTTACATTATTGAATCAAAATGAAACATCTACATTTGTAGGGAAACATATTTCGTGAAAAAATAAGCTTTAGGAGAAAGAATACTTTCATGAATGTTAATGGTCAGATACTTGGGAAAACTTAACTTGATGTTTGAAGGTTTTACCATAACATTTCCAAGGCTCTACTTGGTTGAATTAGGAACCAAGAATATATGACCTTGCTTATGACCTACCAATTCTACTTCTCCCAAAAGATACCACCATATCCACCAAAAAATATTGCGCACAAATCAATAAAAACTTGCAATATATCTAAACAAAAAATGAAATCAATGGTCGCCAAGGCTCAATGTCAACAAATATAGAATTGAAATACTCATTATTTTATATACCTTTGGTATTCCATTGGTCTGATCAACAAACATAGACACTCCGTAAGGCTCCAAGTAAAAAATTTTTTCCTCTTGATCTTCATCATTATCATAAGCTTTCTGAGACTCCATTGACAACTATACAAAGAAAAAGAAAATACCAATACGATCAATTGATTTTTGTCAAATCCATCAAACAAAATAGAAAAGAAAAGAAAACATAGACCAGACACAGATTTAAGCCAAAAACAACACTAAGTCTTACCGAATCCAATCATAAATTCCTAATTCCTAAAAGTAAATAGGACCAAGACAACTCAAAGAAAATAGAAAAATGACACTATTATCATTTGAACAAGGAAAATTTTAGTTCCCAACCATAGCTACTAAAGAGACTGAGGTTGCGATTTAGAGAGCCACCTAATTGATGCGACAAAACTTATCACAAAAAATTTGAGAGAACTCTCATGAGATCTGTGCAAAAGCAAAATATGGCTTGGCCATTAATGCCTTTCAACAAAGGAGTGCCCACGGCATTGATGTCAAATCTGCACAACAGGCTTTCCGCCAACAAAGCATTTCATAAACGATCTAAACAAAATTTCAAGAGTTGATGTATTTAACATAAACATACCTTTCTATGATAACTCTATAAAGCCATATCTAAGTAGTTCACCATTAGTTTGCAAGTCTCAAGAGAGAATTGCTGATGAGATCCACGAACCACAAACAAAAACCAAGGAATCTATCACAAAATGAGAGAACGACAAGGAACTTCACGCCTTCTAATACAATCAATTGATCTAATATTCTTGTCACCAAGGGAGAGTAGCAGAGAGACACCAATCATAAACACAAGCCAAGGAACAAATACTCACACAAAAGGAGAGAATAAAAGGGGGATCAGCTCTAACACAAAGGGATTTGATCAATGAGTTATAAATAGAGCTCAACAAGTAATATGCGGCGCATGTGTGGTGCGTGGGTAGGGGAGAATCAATTTAGGGTTAGGTTTTTTTTAGAATGACTTTTAATAAAATAAGTGCAAGTAATTTAAAATTTTCAAAGTACTATGTATCTATTTTTGTTTTTTTTTATAACACTATGTATCTAATTATGTATTGGCCCATTTGCTTATATTGAGTGCTAGTATATAAAATTGTATAATGCATTACGGTAGTTATGCAATGACATTAAATGTTAAAAAAAATGAATGTACTTAATTTTTATTTATTTCCTAATATTTTTCTCAATATAAATTATTTTACATCTAAAATTTTCAATATACATCATAAAAAATATTAAACATAGAAAACAAAGAAGATGCATTGAAACAACGAATATTAAATTGAAGGCTAAAGTAGACATTTAGTTCTTTAACTTTGTATAAGGTTTCAATTTGGTTCCTTAACTTTAAAAAGCATACATGTGATCCTTTAACACTAAAATCATTAGACTTTAATGATGATTTGTTGTAATTAAACTTAATATGTTAGCATTTGAGAATATTCTATCAGCATTTAAGATCTTAATATCATCATTTAAAAAAAAAAAATTTTAGGGTTGAAGGACTAAAAGTATACTTTTTAAAGTTAAGGGACCAAATTGAAACCTTATACAAAGTTATAGGACCAAATATATACTTTAGCCTAAATTAAAACTTATTCTTAAAAACAAAAATTAAGAAGATAAAATATCATAGAGTATTACGGTGTTTTTTGATCTATGCCTATCAAATTAACGTAGAAGCAAAAGTACATTAATAAATATTTAAATTATATATTTTTTGTATAAGAACTCTTAATTCTCTTGTGCAAATAACTTTGATTGGTCTGTTATTTCTTTGACTGTTATCATATAGATCCAATAAATAAACCCCCTCTCTGGTACATGAATGTATTAATATTCCCTTCATTCCAAATTTAAGTCATTTCCAATTAAAAATGAATAACGATAAATAAAACATTAAACTTATCATAAAATTCACGTGATTAATGATATTATCCTTATTAGTTACACTAAACTCTAACATCATACTAATTTCTTCTCTTTCTCATTATCCGGATTAAATAAGGGCATCTATAAAAAAAAAAATTAATACTGCTAAAAACAATGAAATGCCTTATGAAAACAACCAATTAAGAACACCTTCTAAAAGATGCTCTATATAGAGGACCGAAGAGACTACTTAATAACTTGGATTCATGAATTAAGAGGAACCTAATATGTATGTATGAAAGTTATAAAAAGTTCTTTTGAATTTCGGGAGATAAAAAAATCTAGAAATTAAAATACCAGAACATTTACAACTAACGTTTAAAGAGTCGCACCAGACCAAAGAGTCTGGCCTAGAGTCACTAACAATTTGGTTTGGATAATGAAATTTTTCTAATGATCAAGCCTTGTTAGACAGGGGTTCAGCTATCACATCTAAATCAAGACCCAAAAGCAGACCAAGCACTATAATGGACTTTAGGACATCGTACTAGTTTGGGCCTAATGAAAAAAATGCTAAAAAAACTTGAGAAACCTATCAAAACAAAAACAAATTGAAACTCTCAAAAGCCCAATATATTTTCAAATCATTTGTAGTGTAAGGCCAAAATTTTATAAATTTGAAGAGTTTCGAGCTATAAAATAGGGGAATCCGGTCAACAAAATTCGGTTATCAAAATTAAGCAAAAAAATTACCCAATGATCGGGTCAAACTGATTGGGCTGATATGGTTACATGGACCAGACCATGTTACAAGTTACTATACCAGACTAAGGGGGTGTTTGGGAATGTTGAAAAGTGCTTCTAAAAAGCGTTTTTTCGCAAACGAGACAAACTCATTTATATATTTATTTCGTAAACCGTAAAAACACTTTTAAAACCGTAGTTGATTACATCCAAACACCCTCCTAAATGGTCCCATCCGACTCGACCATTGGATTCCAAGCGACAGTTAGGAGGCATTAATTCAAACCGCAGAGACCAAAACAAACATTACCTCCATGAGAATGAAATTAAGCGGTTCGTAATCTTCCTCCATGAACATGGACCAGATCAATGTATGTAGAATCGGGTGGAAGTGGATCCATTTTTCCTAGATAAGAAATGTTCGGGTTCCGTACTTTCTCCTTGCCAAATATCAATGTCGGCCAAGACCTCAAATACAAATGCCAAGGCAAGCGTGGACATTCCCACACATGTTGACTTCAAATGACGGTGAAAATCTAATAAATGCAAAACATTTGATGACCTCGATGCTCATAACCCAACTTAACCAATCGAAGTCATCCATGTGGCCCAATAGAATTGCTTCTTACTGATGTGGCCCCATAGATACAGACCATGTAGACCAATCACAGAATAGATACAAGGTTTATAAGATATATCGATGGATGGAAAATCCAAAATTAGGATTAAAAAAGGAGGTCTAATTTATGTTGCTCTAATGTATGTGTCTCACTTTGATTCTAACATGTGATTTGCCATGATTACCTGAATTAAAGTTTATGACTAAACATTTAAATCCTTACACTATGTTACAGCCTTTTTATAATTATATCTTCCTATTCTTGGTTATATGAGATTGAAGTGTAAAATCTTTATCATTATTTTTTGGATTGGACCACCAATTTTAGTGGATCAAACCAGAAAAACCAAATCTTATTAGCTAAACCAATATCAAGACTTCTTTCCAATCAACATAAATAAACAAAACTAACATAACCCTTTTTACTTATTACACTCATAATCAGCACATCCCAATGTTTTTTCTTTTGGTTCAACCTACATTATGTGGAAAAAATTGTTTGTGTAAATAATACCAAGCCATTAAATATCCTGCTTATCCATATTATACTCACACACTCTTCTTTGATATTTAAATTGTTAGTTGCCCATTATGCAATTGAAGAACTAATATTAGAAGAAGGGATTACATAATCAAATGAAATACTAAAATATAGAATACACAAATCAGCATTGATATATTATATAACAATCATATCAAACCATTATTTATAAGAAATAAATAAAACAGCTCTTTTATCAAATTAATACAAAAGCCCAAATCTAGTCTAATCACTTTGACAAAAGACTCAAAACCTAATGCATAGTTATAGATGAGACTACATATTAAAGCCTAAAAACTTCAAAAACATGAGCGGTTCGGAAACATTTCTGTTCAAGTGGGGTACAAAACAATCCCTAGATTGAAATCTTGTATTTAATTTCTCGAGTTACTATTCATTGGTAAATTCTACATTTTTGTCCAAATTTAAAAATTCATAACTAATTCTAGAAAAACCGTATTGAGATAATTTAAGTCTCTATTTAAAACTCTTTCAATTCTCTACAAGAAAAAAATATAAATATAGACTTAAACGTTGTCAATTTATTTAGTTAATTCGTGAAAATTTACTGTTTATTTGGTAAAAATTAGACTTTTCAATTTTTCTGTCCAAATTTTGAGCACTCATAACTCTTAACTCACACATCTATTTTAAGTAATCTACCACTTGTTCTAAAGCTCAAGATGTTTAATTTAAGCATACCAAATTTCATGGACAGATCTTATTGTTTGCCTTACTTTCACTTCATCACAAATTCGGGGCTCATTTAATGATAACTTATCCCACTTTACTTACATTAATAATTCATAATTATACATTTCTTTGCATGCAATCATTCCAAGATACTCTTGATCATTTCCATGCATCATTAAGTCCATTCATACATGCCAATATCATTATTCATCATTGTATGACATTATAGGCATGTTCATATGTACATTAACATAAAGGTTACATTAAACACATGGTACAATTGTCACTTTCTTCTCTTCTTTCTTTGTCCTTATTCTTCATGCATCAACACCCATTAGAGTTGGTCAAGGGAGGATGAGATTCAGAAAAATCTCAATACCGTACATTACACAATATGCATGTAAGATAAATGCTAAGTGGGTGACATACTTGATTTCATGCTTTTATGCTTTCATGCTTATAAAATGATATGCTCTAATGTTTAATGTTTTATTCACACATGGCCATAGAACATATAAGAAATAGAGCAACATTCAATCTTTCATATTCTAAATCATCATTAAGCAACATCAAATTCAAGCATACATATCGAGCACACAATAAGAGTAAATTCACTATCTTGTGTCTTTAAGCTTTCTCTTTGCTTCCTCTTGCTCCTTTTGCTTCCAACTATCAAGGTTGCTAGATCAACCTCTCCATTTCTCTTTCTTAGTGTCTCATGGCCCTAAATTCACACTGCACATTAATAACCACTCCATCAAGGTCATGAAAATCACTAACAACCGTTACTTTCAAACTTGACTCTTCTTTAACTTAAATTTTTCCTTTCTTGTTCTTAACTTCTAAAATCATTCTCTTGACCATTTCCTACTCCATTTTTATGAGGAATTAAAACATGAGCTTGGATTTAATAAAATCCAAATCCTTCCCTTTGAATCTCACTTGGCTGAGAGGTTAGGGTTTGGAATCCAAAATTTTTATTTTCAATTCTAATGCTTTCAAACCTATTTTCTTACTTGTACCCTACATAATTTCATCTCCTAAACTTATTGGAAGCATCAAAATTATCAAAATCTAACCCTAGTCTCAAGAACAAGCCTTAGCTGAAATATAGCCCTAGGTAGACAACCATGAATTTTTCACAAATCATCTCAAAATCACTTGATTATTATTCCTTTTAAACCTTTAAACATGATTCTAACATCAATCAATCTTTTTCACGGTTTAAACATCATTGACCAGCATCTCAACCTAAGGTTTCAAGCTTTGAAAATCTATCAAAACCATGGCTAAGCTCAATAAGACAAATAGCAAGATAAACTACATCAAAAATCATAAACATACCTTGTCTTGAAGCTTGATCTTACATAGCTTCCTTTGCTCTTTCTCTTCTCCTTTCTCCGTTCACATTTTTGGCCCCCCTCCCTCTTCTCTTGTGTTGGCTGAAAATCTTGAACATGTGGGAGGGGATGGAATATTTATAATGCAAGCCGAATTTAACTTACGGTAATCCTTCAAATTCACCATTTACTTTTACCATATATACTTGTCTTCATCAAGCCTCGTTCCTTCTTGATTCTTGCCACATAAAAATCCCAAAGCCACCTCATGGGAGATCTTATATACCATCTATTATACATGTATGGAAACATAGTATTTTATTACATAATTTTATTTCTTCCAAACATGCCCCTTAACAACTTATGCAATTTCATCCACATACCTTCGTTAAATTTGTATTAAAATAGAGAGGAAAATATTAAAAAAAAATTATGCATAATTATACCCTTGGTTATTACTTCACCTATTTTACGATTTTCTATCGTATAGGGTAATTTTTCGGGTCTTAACTTACCCGATAATCTTGGAAGATGTTTTGACACTTTTTTTTTTATCACAAATAACCTTACATGGCATTAAAGAAGGAGTGATGTTCTTCCCTTTGTTCTTTCATTAAAACATTTAATAATATTTATTTCAAATTAACTTGATTAAATTCTATCTACCTGTCTATGACTCTGAATATCTGTCTCTGAATAGCAATACTACCTTTTCATCACAGAATTTTTTTCAATTTTTCTCAATTCAAAAGTCAACTCAAACAATTTATTTTGACTTTATCTCAATTTTGTATAAATAGGCTTTAAATTATGTTAAAGCAAACCTCTTTGCTTTTTGGAGACAAAATCATTTTTAAAACTTGTGATAATTCCTCAAGTATTTATTTCCCATTTATCTCCAACTATCTAAGACCTACTTATATTTTAAATAATTTAATTTCGGCTAATATTCATAATTAGCCAAAACCCTAGGAATTTCATCAATTTGCCATAGGGGCCTTTTTATCATTTTTGGCCCCATATGGATCTCAGAACCTCATTTTCTTTTTTTTTAATTTTTTAAAAATTTTCTAGAATTTTAGGCATACTTTCCATCACTGCCTTTTTCGACCCAAAACTTTTTGAACTTACAGTTAGGTTCCTTCTCAGGTTTAGCCTCAAGAATCATCTCACTAAGATTCTTGGTACAACCTTTGGCTCTTAATCATCTCTAATTCTCATACTTGAGCCCTTAAGACTTCATTGGCGTTTCTAACTTGCCTGTCTCGTGTCCAAAAAATTCTTACTTTGCGATTTAATCCTTGAAAATCTTCTTGTCTTTCTAGAGAACTTCTGGAACTCCTACCAAAAAAAAATCTGATAGCCTACCAGAGACAATGCAATCTCTACTAATGCGCTGAAAACTAGATTGAACTGCATCTGAGTGCCCCCTTAGTGTTCTTACAAATTCACTAGACCGGCTCATTGTCTTTTTCATCCTACACTCTATCTGCTAAGTATAAATGATATTATTTCAGAGAAATAATATATCAACAAGAGTTATTTGCTTACTTGAGTTGTAAAAGGTTTGATTGTATGAATTGATAGATATATATATATATATATATGTATGTATGTATAAATGAATAAAGAATTGAAATACTTAATATAACTTTGGTATATCATTGATCTGATAAGCAAATATCGACATGCTATAAGGCTCAACATAAGTATTTTTCTCCTCTTGATATGTTACATATCATATGTAAAATTATTTTGAGGTTTCTAGACATTCTGAATGCAAGTTTGTCTCTCTTCCATTTTATCACCACCATCTGCAAAAAACGAAGAATATAAGAGTGAAGAAAGAATAAGAGAGCACAACTGCATGCAAAAGGGAGAAAGAGAAAGTTATTGACCTAATTCTGATCTTTGTATGGTTAAGTCCTTGCCCAACATTAAACATTGAAAAAACAGTAAAATGCAGGAGGGATTATCAAATCCAAACTTTTGTTTTCACATTCTGCCACTATTGTTGACAGATGGGATTATCAAATCTTCGAACTGAACATTATGCGAGATCTAGAAAAGTTCATTACCATAAAAACTGTTAGTATAACGACTGTTTCACCATAATTAAAACAAATCAATCTCATAATCAAATTATTACATGAGAAGGCTCAGGCAAAGAAACCAAAAAAAAAAAAACTTCATAATCTTAGATCATACCAAGAAAATCCTATTACTTTTCTCAGTTTGACAATTTAATTACTGGTAACAATATTGAATAAAAATAACACATCAACAATTGTTAGGAATTCAACAATGTTAGGAATTATGTTTCTAAAAGACATAAGGAGCTTCTGAAGAAAGAAAACTTTCGTGAATGTTAATGGGCAGATAGATGGGAAAATTTTAACTTGATGTTTGAAGGTTTTACCATAACATTTGCAAGGCCCTACTTGGTTGAATAAAGATCCAAGAGATTATATATGACCTGGCTTATGAGTTACCAATTATACGTTTCCCAAAACATACCAACATATACAGCAAAAAAATATACAAATCAACTGAAAATTGCAATATATTTAAACAACAATGAAATCAATGGTCAACAACGCTCAATGTAAGCAAATATAGAATTGAAATACTCAATAGTATACCTTTGGTATTCCTTTGATCTGATCACCAAATATGGACATTCCTTAAGGCTCCAAGTGGGAAAAGAAAAAAATCCTCTTGATCTTCATCTAATAATAAGCGTTCTGATACTCCATTGTTAACTATACAGAAAAACAAAATACAAATACAAACAATTGATTTTTGTTAGATCTATCAAACTAAACAGAAGAGAGAAGAGAACAGAGACTGAACACGAATTAAACCAAAACGACACTAAGTCTTACCTAACCCAATCATATATTCCTAATGCCTTAGACCAAATAATACCCATGATGACTCAAAGCAAATAGCTAAATTAAACCACACCATTGTTGTTTGAATAAGGAAAATTTTAGATCCTAACCATAACCATTAAAGTGATTGCGATTGCAATTTAGAGAGCCACCTAATTGATGCTACAAAACTTTTCACAAAAATTAAGAACACTCTCTTGAGATCTATGCAAAAGCAAAAGATGGCTTGACCATTAACGCCTTTCGACAAAGAAACACCCACTCATCAATGTCAAATCCACATCACGAGCTCACCGACAACAAAGCATTTCACACACAATCTAAATAAAATTTCAACGGTTAAAGTGCTTAACATAAACGTACCTTTCTTTTACAAATTTATAAAGCCAGATCTAAATAGTTCACTATTAGTTTGTGAGTCCAAGAGATGATTATTCCTTTATCACACCTAGAGCTTACTCAAGAGAGAGCTGTTGAGATTCACAAACCACGAACAAATACCAAGGAATCTGTCACAGAAGGAGAGAGTAAGAAGGAACTTCATGCTTTCTAATATAATCAATTGATTTAATATTCTTGTCACTAAAGGAGAGTAGCAGAGAACCAACAGTCACAAATACAAGCGAAGGAACAAATGCTCTCACAAAAGGAGAGGAAAAAAAGGGGGAGCAACTGTGACACAAAAGGATTTGATCAATGAGTTATAAATAGAGCTCTACAAGCAATATGCGGCATAGGTGTGGTGCGTGAGGGGAAGAATCAACTTAGGGTTATGTTTTTTCGGAATGATTTTTTAATGAAATAAGCGCAAGTAATATAAAATTTTCAAAGTACTATCTATCTAATTTTGTACCATGCCATTTGCTTATGTTGGGTGCTAGTATGTAAAATTGTATAATGAATTATGGTAGTTATGCAATGACATTAAATGTAGAAAGACATTGAATGTACATTTCATTTTTATTTATTTCCTAATGTTTTGTCTCTTTTGTTTCACATGTGAAAATTTCAATATACATTGTAAAAAGTATTCGATGTGGAAACATCGAATATGCATTGAAACAATGAATCTTATACAATTTTAATAGTTTTTCCAGTTATATTCTTATACGGAAAGTTTGATAAAAACTACAATAAAGATGAAGATTGAGAAGATGAAATATCGTAGAGTATTATGGCGTTTGTTCACCAATGCCTATGAAGTTAACGTAAGATTAGATGTACATTAATGAATTGGGATGAGAGTAATATAATGATTTATGAAAGCTATAAAAGGGTCTTTGAATTCTGGGGGATAAAACACGTTTGGAAAATATCATAACATTCACAACTAATTATTAGAGACGCGGCAGACCAAGCAGTTTGACTGGACTTACTAATAATTTGATTTGGATATTAAAATTGTTTAAATGATGAAGCCTGCTGGTTGGATTGGAGTTGAGCCGCCACATTTGAGTTGGAGCACAGGATTCGACTAAGAACTAGAATAGATTTTAGAAAATCAAGCTAGTTTTGGCCTAACGAGAAAAATGCTGAAAAAATTGAAAAACCTAGGGGAAAAAAAATTAAAACTCTCAAAAGCCCAATATACTTTAAAATTATTTATGTAGTGTAACATTGGCCTTCTCAAATAAATGGCAAAATTTTATATTTTAAAAAGTTCCAAGTTATGAAGGGTAATTTTAAAAAATATGTCCAGAATTTTTGAACATTGCCTGAAAATCATACAAATGGAAAAAAAAAAAAAAAAACCTTGAACAACATTTGAGGTTAGAAGAGGTAAAAATGAAGAGGATACTTCAAAAAAAACAAGTTTTTTACTTTCTACAATTTTGATTGATTGACCAAGTGATAGTTAGTGAAAACTAATTACAAAAATATCAGCAAGCCTCAAATAGTTGAAAAACAAATTTGGAAAAAATGTTTTGGGATTTTTATCAAATAGATCCGGATAGCATGCGAGATTTTACCTTACAGTAAATGGATGTGAAATTCAAAATTAAAATTAAATAGGATTAGGAAAAATGGACGTTTTAATTATGTTGCTCTAATGTATTTGTCACGGTTAGATTCTAACGTGAAATATGCCACATTACGGGTTGGTTCTGGCATTTAAGAAGGGCCTATAAAGATTAAAGAGACAAAAGAAAAAAAAAGCACAAGGATTTAAGAAAGCAGCAAAGTTCAAAAACTTTAATGCTAATGTTGTGTTGATTGCTTTGTATGTTTGATTTGTCATGATTACTTGGATTAAAGTTTATAATTGCACATTTAAATCCCAATATGTTACAACCCTTTTATATTCATATCTTCCAATTCATGGTAAAATAAGGTTAAAGGGTAATATTTTATTCTTTGAATTGGAGCACTGAATTTAGCATATCAAACAAGAAAAATCAAATCTTAGTTAAACCAATATCGAGGCTAATTTCCAATCAACATAAATTAAAAAAATAAACAAAATTAACGTAACCCGCTTTACATATTACACTCGTACTCAATACATCCCAATACCAAGTGATTCCTACTTATCTATATTATACTCACACGCACTGCTCATTGATATTTAAAGTATTAGTTGCCCGCTATGCAATTGAAGAAACCACACTTTCAGGAGAGTCGATTAAGCAATCAAACAAAATACTAAGATATAGAATACAAAAATCAACATTAATATTTTATATAAAATTCATATCTAGCCATTATTTATGAGCAATAAATAAAACAGCTCTCTTTTCAAATTGATATAAGAAACCCAAATCTAGTCCAATCACTTCAACAAAACATTCAAAACCTGATCCATAATTATAGATGAGACTGCTTATTGAAGCCCAGAAACTTCAAAAACACGAGCAGTACCATCAAGTGAAACAGAGACCACGCAATCTCTACTAGCAGATAGAGAAATAGATTGAACAGCATCTGAGTGCCCCCTGAATGTTCTGACACATTCACCAGATCGGCTATCCCAAACTCTCACAATTCCATCCACACAACCGGTGACCACATAGAACGTACCAAGCCATGACAAACATGTCACTCCCTCCTGCTCAAATGCCCCCAAAAAAAAAAATCTTTATTACAACTAGCAGTGAAAATTTGCAACCCCAAAACCCAAGAACATAGTTGGAGCCAAATGAAAATTAGAAAAGTATATAACTTCTTAGAATACAGAGGAATGGAAGATTTGTGCAGAACAATATTCCAACGTACCTCATGGTCGCACATGCTTCGGGTTAATGAATGCTCTATATCCCATATCATAAGTCTGTTATCCATGCTCCCAACTGCCACCCAAGTGTCACTATCGTGTACAATTTTAAGGAACAAAAGTGTTATTAATGCCCTCCTTGTATGGCCAATAAAACAAGCATACGCAGAAGAGAAAGAGAGAAAAAGAAATATTGGGGAGTGAGATGTAGAAGAGAGGAAGAATAATGGATCTTTGTTAATGAATTGATCTAAATTGCTTAGCCCTTACTAATCAGGGTCCAAAAGGTACATCCCCTGAAAAGATAAGAAGTTCTTAATGACAGTAAAAAGACTGAAATTCTTCAATATGAACTCTTCCTAATATCACAGTCATTTGTTCAGCAAGAAATGAGTTTAGTAGTTTACACCCGCAGTATGATATGCAAAAACAGGGGCATGGTCTTGTAAAAACACTATATATTCCAACAACTTAGCCAATAAGACTTCCATCAAGCGCACACATAAACTAGGCAGAACTTGTGTGAAAGCACATGTTCACAACGACATAGTCAAGACATATGCCTGTCCATCTTAATACATACCTTGGTGCAAACCCAACACATTCGATGGAATCAGAATGAGAAACCAAAGAATTAACCACCTGTCAACCACAATAGAAATGTTCTTTTAGAAACCTAACCAACAATAAAGTCCAAAAGTCCCAAGTAAGAAAGAGATCCTAGTAGGTTAAAAAAATTGACTACACTGGATTTTTGTTTTTTTTTTTGATAAATTACAATGAGTAGGAGGGAAGCAATCACGTAACAATATGAGCTCAAGATATTGAAATATTATTCAACATAAAGCCAAAAAAGCTTCTGACAATCATGAAGGAAGACATAGTAGCACGTACTCTCCCTGTAGAAATATTCACAACGTGGACAGAACCATCCTTAGAACCAGTAAGTGCCAGAGTTGAACTTGAACTTATTGACATGCATGTCAATCCCTCGGTATGATATGGATGACCTAGAAGGCAAGGTTCAACGTGTCAAAAATTTCTGGGATGACCTTAAAAAACAGAGGAGAAAAAGAACAACGAAAAAGAAATCTGCAGCCAAACATTTAAAAATCCTATGATGAGAGCAAGAGATACTCATTCATTTTAACCTCAAGATTGTTGATAAGACCAGAAATTGGAGACACAAGGGATGCTGCTAATAATTCAAGGGATCATGCTTTTAAATTATCCAAACAATTCTTTGATGAAGCCGAAGGGAAGTTTTTTCTGAAATTTTAAGACCAGGCTTGACCTTAGTCTTTATAAGTTTTGAAAAAAAAAATATCAGAGAATAATTTGAATTGGACTGTTCCGAACAAATTTTGAAGGATGACATCCTTCCACTCAGCCTTGAACATTCACAAATTTCAGGGATTTTGAATTAGAACTATGCATGCCTGGCAAAATGCATTTTTAACAAATAGAAATCACAGGTTCCTATGTATAATTTTAATTGAAGCTCCAAATACAAACTAACTTGCAAATATATGTATACATGATGGATATCCCAGCATGAGAGTCAAACAATATCAAGAAAAAGTATATCAGAATCTTTCCATTCATTGTAGCGGGAGGTTGATGCAGGCTTTCACCTTTTTCTTTGCTCAATTTCATAGTTCGATGTAATAAGTGCAGGACCTTGTATAAATGACAGAGATGCATCAAAGGCAATTTTCACATACCACGCACAACATGAAGGTTTTCTCTGCTTTTGGGATTCCATATTCTCATAGTAGCATCATCAGAACCCGTGCATATTATTTTCCCTTCAGCACCAAAACATAAGCAGATGAAAAAATAAATCTGAATAATAACAATTGAAAAGGGGGAAAATGTGCATCAAGATGAAGAGCAGTTACTACCATCAGGAGTGAAATCACCACAGGTTACACTACCACCATGACCAGCAAATGTACTAAGAAAGGCACCTCTATCAGCATTCCACATCCAAACAGTGGAATCCTCAGAACCAGCTAAGAGTAGGTGTCCTCTTGGATGCCACCTAAGCCACTGAAAGCTCATACATTTAACCAGTTTAATTATTGCTAAAGGCAGAGCAGCACAACCAAATATTTGACACTACCTCAATTCCCCCTCCAGGACCTTCTAGAGCACCTCTGTGATTTCCTAAAACATCCCATACTTGAACAATTCCATCTAAGCTTCCTGATGCAAGCAACTGTCCATCATTGCTAAAAGCTAAACTGCTCACCGAATCTCCATGACCTGCACCAAGCAACAAAAACTCAGTCAGGAAAACATGATAAAAGTCATGTGATATGAAAAATCCATTAATTATAACTCTATCCTGAGTTAAGATACATCCATTAGTGAATTTTGTGTCATGTCAAACCTTGAAGTTCAGAAGCCCAGTCTCCTTGACCAATCCTCCAAAGAAACCCTTTGTCATCACCTCCCCCTGTTGCCACCAGTGTTCCATCTGTTGGGCTACATGCAACTGTGTATAATTCTCCTATTTAAGGGGAAAAAATCCAAGGAAACATTAAATATAAAAATCATGTTGAAGCAACAAAATCTCATAAAGACATACGACACATAACCTCAAAAAATTTTGGAAAACAACATTATCAGCCAATGAATAAAATCTTCAGCAGGAATAAACTTACAGACAACAGAAACATTTTGAAGCCGATGACCTAATAATTTCATGTTAAGAAAGACCTACCTAATAAGTAGATGGTTCCCTGCTCCCTAGAATGTTAAAATATAGAACTAAAATTATTTGAAATACTGAATTTTAAGGTAATAAACAAAAGATCGGTGAGAACAAGGCTTGAAGTAAAACACAAATTAAAGGATAGTAATCTCACCAGAATGACCAGTGAAGATGTGCACAGAATCATCAGGCTCCTCTGAAATCATTAGATGAAAATGATAAACAAAAATATTTAAACAGTAAAAAGTAATACATCTTCAAGTATTAATAGTAGTACAAGACTCAGAGTAACAGCCAACAATTTTCACTCGGAGAAAGCATTGAGAAGATCAAGAAATTTAAAAGACAGTATAGCTATCCAGATGGATTTGCAGCAATGTCCTACCAACTTGTTCCGTGTCAAATTCTTCATCTGCATCAGGAAGATCTTCATTGTCCAAGGCAACTTCTCGGATGATGTCAGACTCATCCAGAAAAACCTCTTCATTATTGTCTTCATCATCACGAAGAGATGGACTAGAAGGGGCATTCATCTTTTTGTCTCAATTCTTGATGTAATTAAAACACTCTTGGAATCTGCACACAAATATAAAAGAGGGAATTATTGAAACAGATTTGGCATCCAATTGCTTTTCCCATTCTCTGCCAAATATTTTCCATCCCTTTCCTATCTTCATGGGATTCCTTATTCATTGTAATGGATTGTAAAGTGTGACAACAGTGCCAAAACCATCCAATTGTATGACATAATGGTGAGAATTAGGATAGAGTTCAGTAATCGAATCAAAACATGGATGAATACATAAAACAGAAAAACCAAATATGCTACAGAAATATTTACAGAAAAATGGAAAGGAAAGGAAAGAAGTTAACCACAAGGATATGCTACATTTTGAAAAGCAAACAATGATGAAATTCTTCACATGATCACTGAAAACCTCAATGGCACAGTGTAACGGTACTTTATACTAATATCAATATTAATATCATTGATAAAGTCTGCAAATGATGAGGAAGAATATAAAGCTTAAATGTATTATCTTGAAGTCTGGTCTGGTTTTTCAAGCAACTGTAATTCTGGAATTGAAGTCAAGGTTCAATATTCAAACAGGAAAATTGGCTACAGTCTTGCCGAAGATAAGTGAGACTCGACATTTCACTGTTTCACAGTATTGGATAGTGCATCAACCAAGCTTACCAATTCAATTTGCCCTTACCACCAATTCGCGGCAACGAAAGAGATGAAGCTATGAATTTGCCCTTACCCGTATGCGTGAATTTCAGAGCATTTTGTATCGTTTTCTTATTCCAAAGGCCACGAAGATACACAAAACTCATACAAAAGGAAATGATACCAAGCATTCAATCCTCGGCAACAAAAGAGATGAAGCTATAACAGTTTAGTTCGTTAATGGATGACAGGAGAAGACAAAACGAGATGAGATTAGAACAAAATAGACTCACCACTTTCGGACGGCTCTCTCTTTCGCAGAATCGCAGCCAACCACGGCCAAGGAATCGGAGGGCGACGAACGTACAGGTCAGCACCAGAATAAGGTAGCGGCGGCGTGTGGACTTGCGCTGCCGGAAGTGCTAAGAATCGCGTATGCGGCGGCGGCGGCGGCAATGGCAACGGGCGGCTCTCTCGGCGCTCCTGTCTCCCCAGCATCGCGGCAAGGGGCAAGCTTATGAATCATGGAATCTAGCGGGGCGGACAAACGAAAAATTGAAAATAAAATTTAAAAAAAAAATCTGTTGTTTTAATTTACAAAATTACGTATTTTTCGCCCATATCAGATTTTATTTGTTTGGAAAAAAGAAAATATCTGATTTTTTTTATCGTATTTTCAAGGAAAAATTGTTGGCATCTCCCCTTTAGAAAATTTGTTTAAAAACTTAGGTGTAACTATAACTTTTTGTTTAAATGTGTGCAACTTACTTTTAATTATTTGCAAAATAAAAAATATTTATACATTACTAAAATATTTATTGGTATATATGAATTAGTTAGAAACCTCAGTGGGAGCACCTACTACCTCCGGTCATAATTATAAGAGCCAGCTGAGTTGACTAATTTGATGAGATTAAGGAAGTAAGTTGAGTTAGTTATTTGTCTTAAATAGGTGTTGTCTTTCCTAAAATATCCTTACTAATCAAGTGTATTGACTAAAACTATCACTATTAGAAGGGCTACTTTGAAAAAAAGTGTATAAATATGATAGAAAAAGTAGATTGAGATCTTATATTTAGGAGCAAAATAAAAGTCAAACAGGGTCTTATATTAAGAATCAGAGGTAGTAGATTAGATGAGATGTTTTTGTGTTTGTTTTGGGAGGTTAAATTCATAACAATAGAGTGCCTGTTTGGGTCAGCGTTTGCTGGCCCAAACGTGGCTTATAATCACTTATAAGTCCGGTGGAAAATTTGGCCCGTTTGGCAGAGCAATATGGCAATTGGGCTTATCATTTTTTAAACCCCCTGAACGCACGATTGGCATAAGCTCGTGCCTAGCAGCTTCTGGCCCCTGGGAATCAGCTTATGACCGTTCTGACACCACCTTTATTTTTCTCTTCACATCTGCCTTCCTTTATTCCCTAACCCTCGTGACTCTCTTTTCCTTTCCCGAGCTCCCAGCTTGCTTCCTCCGTCTCTGCTCGGCTCGAGAACGACCGTCAGTGGTCGCGTCTGAGAAGGTCGTCGCTGGTGACCATGAACTCCGTCCGGTCATCATCGCGAGGTCAGCTGTTGGGGTGAGGTGTCCGTGGCTTGGTGGATGCCGTTCGTTCATCACAAGTCGGAGCTGCTCTCACCGTCTGCAACCGACGTCGCCGGCGTCTGCCTCTGCGTTTGAGCCGTGCGTGGAGATCTTGGCTTCCCAGTGCAATATACCGTTGGATCTACCTCTGGCAGCTTGGATCTACTGCAGGTTGGCCGGTTATGTCGCTTTTCCGGTTTGATCCCCGGTCGTCCTTGAATTTGTTTTCCTCCCTGAATTTTCTGTCGTCCTTGAATTTCCTATCTTGCTTGAATTCAGATTTGTTGAGGACCGACTGGTTGTGACACCGAAACAGGGACCGAATGTAGCATGAAATTTCTACTTGCATATCGATTTTCTTCCTCTGTTCTCCAAGGCTGAAACAATGATTAATGGTTCAAGAATTTCCTATCGTGTGTTAGTTCGGATTTGTTAATGATTGCTGCATTTTGAGGACCGACTGGTTGTGACACCGAAACAGGGACCGAATGTAGCATAAAATTTCTAGGATTCAAGAAATTGTTGCGTATATAGGATATATGTGTATATATGTGTGTCCGGATGTGGCGAGATATTTCTAGGATTTTTTATGGTTATAGGATTCAAGAAATTGTTGCGTATATACGTTGTTAATGGCGAGATATGGACCTCTGGAATTGTAATTTTCAGAATTACAATGGTTGTTGTTTTGCATGTCCTTAGCTTCGGTCTCTTGATTTTTATGGTTATAGGATTTGATCTCTATGAGGGTAAGGTAGAAGAGAATGAGGTGGTAACATGGTGTATATATGTGTATATATGTGTGTCCGGATGGTTCATTTGATAAAGCTAATTAACGGAGTTGATAGAGCAAAGTAATAAGACATTAATTTGTACTATACAAAGAAATTAAGGACTATGTGGATAATTACTTAAAAATCATTTGGAATTAATTTGGGGAAGTCTCAATCAAAATAAATTTAATGTTGTTCTTTCTCCTGTTATATTCTCTTACTTCTCTCTAATATGATATTTATTTAACTAATTTAATTATATTAAAAAAGTTAGGTAAATTAGTTAATTATGATAAATATAACTTATTTTTGTAAATAATCTTGTTCATCATTCTTAATTTGGTTTTTATTTTACTCCTACATAGTTAAATTAGGATAAAAATTAATCAATGTAATGTAGTTTAGGTTCAATTTATATGATATATTGAAAATTTAATTTCAAAATGTTCACAATCAATTACCACTGGAAAATAGTGGACATTGACATTGTGATTATATATTTATAATTTTAAAAAATATTGAATAAGAAAACTAAACAGCTTATGCAATTAAAATGTGTTACTTGGTGATATATGTTTGTTTGGTTACAATGTATGTGTTATATAATACGGCTTTCATTATTACATATTTAGGGCTTTGGTTGATTTAGTTGCTCTTATATCGATCAAAGGGCGTAGAGAAATGGATAATGACAAGGGAAAAGCGACATGGGATCATTACACGACAAAAATTCTAATCGATGTTTGTGCCGAGCAAATAGTGCACAAAGAAAGACAAGGAACATCGTTTACAAGACCTGGTTGGTTGAAAATTGAAAAGAATTTTCGGGAAAGGAGCGGGAAAATGTATGACAGGAAGCAACTGAAGAACAGATTCGATGTATTGAGAAAAGATTGGAAGTTGTGGGAAAAACTGATGTCTGGGGAGACTGGCATTGGTTATGATGCAGCCACAAATAGGGTGTTGGCCTCTGATGAGTGGTGGCAACGAAAAATACTGGTAATTATTTGTGTTAGTTGAGTTTTAATTTTGAATATCAGAAGGAACAACGCTTAATTATGGCTAATTATGTTCATGTAGGTGGACCCTAATTTCAAGAAATTTAGACATCAGGGGCTGATGTTTGCATCAGATCTGATGAAAATATTCAGAGATGTTGTGGCTTCGGGAGAGTATGCGTACGCACCATCAGCCTCACAGCCTCAGCCAGCGTTTGCTCCACAGCCTGACACAGAAGAGGAGGATGTTTATAGAGTCGGGCTAGACCAACAAGAAGGGTCAGGGGATAGTGAGGATGAAAACTTTGGTGTGGACCCAACAGCCAGTGCCTTCACAAATGACTTCGCTGCTTGCAACATAAACACCCCCGCAAGTACTGGACCAAGTGGCTCAGGAAGCTATGGAAAGAGAAAGAGGGGTGAGACATCAGATGCAAAGAAGAAGAAGAAAGTTGCTGCAACTACATTAATTTCTATAGCCTGAGTGTCATAGCAGCTGCTTCTGACAAGCGAGCAGCAGCATTGGTTGAAGATCCCCAAATAGTTGATAAGGTTTTGGCATACCTGATTACCGTTGAGGAGCTTAATGATGACAATCAACTATATTATGCATGTGCCAAGATGCTTACGCGGTTGAGGTGGGCTAGGCGAGCCTATTTGGGGCTTATGCATGATAGAAGCAAGTTGTTGAGGTGGTTGATACCGGCAGCACAAGACCCAGACACATGGAAGTGACCTGCAGAATAGGATTTAGTTTAGGACTTAGCTGTTTAACTATTGTTATTGCACTTGTTAACCTGAACTACCTGCTGTTTTAACCTAAACTGATGTGGCATGTTGTAGGAACTTTATTAATCATTATGTAATATATTTACGTTAATTTCTACTTGTCATCTATGCGTTTGGTTTTTCTGTTTGCAGTATGAAAATTATTTACATTTTGTTTAGTGTAATCCTTATAATGCTTACATTTTGTTTTCACCATAATTACGGGGTTAATTCCAGAAATGGCTAATTGGAACGATGATTCACCATGGAATGAAGATACTTTATGGAATTGGAATAATGATTCACAGCCAAATGAAGATGACCATTCAGCCATAATTAATGAGGAATTAACACAATATGAAGCAGTAGGTGCATTGGTTGGTCATTATTGTGAAATGTACTTGCTTAAACAACCGTGCAGAACTAGTGAGCAGACAGGAAATTTATGGGTACAAGGCATTATGAATGGGCATGATGATCGATGTCATGAAATGTTTAGAATGGATAAAGATGTTTTCCACCTCTTATGTACTAAATTGGTGGAACATGGTTTACAAAAGTCTAAGTACGTAGGAATTGAAGAAATGGTTGCGATGTTTTTAAACACGGTTGCACATGGACAATGCAATAGGATGATCCAGGAACGATTTCAACGATCAGGGGAAACTGTAAGTCGGCACTTTCATAATGTACTGCAAGCTTGTCTTAGCCTATCGAGTGAACTTATTCGACCCATAGATCCAACATTTCGTGGAACTCATAGAAAAATTGAGAACGATCCACGTTACTACCCATTTTTTAAGGACGCAATCGGAGCAATTGATGGCACTCATATACAGTGTGTTGTCCCCGCTGCAAAACGAGACAAATTTATTGGTAGAAAGGGATATCCATCACAAAATGTCATGGCTATATGTGACTGGGATATGTGTTTCACTTTTGTCTTGGCAGGATGGGAGGGATCTGCACATGATGCTCGTATATTTGATAGTGCTATTACAAATTCATCTCTTAATTTCCCTCATCCACCTCCAGGTATATGTTTATGTGTTCCAATCATACATGTTCTTTTAATTATTTCATACTTTTATTCATTTCACAATCTCTCAAATTGTTTCATGAATCATTAGGGAAATATTACTTGGTTGATGCGGGATATCCAACACCAAATGGATATCTAGGTCCATACAGATCTGAGCGCTACTACCTTCCAGACTTCCGACGACAAGTAGGATTCCGAAATAGCAACGAAGCCTTTAATTATTATCATTCCAGTTTAAGGTGCACAATAGAAAGAACATTCGGTGTTTGGAAGAATAGATTTCAAGTCCTCCGAAATATGCGCAGTTACGACTTCCAAACACAAGTGTATCTGGTTTGTGCAACAATGGCCATTCATAACCTTATAAGGAGACATTCGAGCTCCGACTTGTTTTTTGAACAAGCTGAAAATGGTAATAATGTGGGCGAACATGATCAGGCTGAAGCTAGTCAACCATCATCTTCAAATGTGACATCACAGTCTTCATCGCATATGAATCGCGTCCGTGATGCAATCAGAGACCAAATTATCCATAGCTTATCTATTGATTAGTTATGTAATATTATTTAGTTTCACTTTATTGCAATACTGTAAATTGGAGTTAAAAACATGTTTACCCATTCAAATTATGTTTCGTTTTATATTTGCAATTTTTTTTCCATTTCTCTTATGTTTTCAAATTTAATTCCCTCGATCAATTTCACTTCTTCATATCAAATTAACAATAATTCACTGTATTATATCAATTCATTTTTTTTCATGTTTCACATTATATTTAAAATATTTGTTATAATTTTTTTGAAATTTTAAAATTTAATTCACTCATTAATTTGACTTCTTCATAATAAATTATTTTAATTTCATTGTATTATGTCAAATCATTTTTTTATCATATTTCATTATTTATTAACACTTATACCCATTTTAGTCATTTTATAACCAAACTCACTTTTACTCAACTATAATCCAAACACCTTTTTACCAATTTCACTTCTGCAAACTAGCTTTTCTGAACTCCAATCCAAACACAATTCAGCTTATCCAATTTAGCTTTTACCAACTTCACTTCTCCATAAGCTACTTTTCCTATAAGCTGCTTTTCCAATCGCTCATCCAAACGGACCCAGAGTCAGTTTAGGATGTGATCATTACAAAGGTGTCTTCATTGAGCCCTTACACCATCAAAATGGATGACAATGGAGAACCTGATGCTATTTCTCAAAGATTAGCCCTTAACCAAGAAGATTAAGTGAATAAAGAGGAGATGACACTTGAAGATGATACATAATTGTAGATGACCCGAACAAAGGCAACAACTGCAATGAACCAAAAAAGAATGATTTGAAAGCTGCATACGGTGTTGATCCAAAATGGGATGATCCAAAACTTGCCCTAAATAGGGAAGGAGAAGAAGATAGAGCAATAAGGTGATACCCCAAATAATGATGGAGTAGAACTCAATTCATCATCAACCAATGAAACCTAATTATCATTTGCTTTTGATATTGTATAGGGTAAAGGAATCAGCGCTCATCTCAATTAATGAGCACCATAGTAATTATCAAATTTAGACTACATGAATTTAATGTCGACAGTCCAAATCTAATTTTTTTGTATGTTCATTTTCTTTTAATGGCTACACAATTCATAATAAAAATAATCTCTTAATTGTTAATTTTTTAAAAAATAATTTTTATTTGAAAATCATCCGTTCAAGATTTTAATTTTGAACCATTGAAACTATATTTGAATAATGTACATTTTACTACAAAGAAAAATACTATAATACTTATCATTGCTATAAGCATCGAAACTAATTCTCCACAATTACGGGTGTGTTTGGATTAGCAGTGGAGAAGTAACTTTTTTTGCAATCTGATCAGATTGGGTAAAAGTCAGATGGT
Organism: Neltuma alba; assembly: GCF_004799145.2. Taxonomy (NCBI): domain Eukaryota; kingdom Viridiplantae; phylum Streptophyta; class Magnoliopsida; order Fabales; family Fabaceae; genus Neltuma; species Neltuma alba. The sequence continues at coordinate 55,458 of NW_021635167.1, forward strand.
AAATTGTGATTTATGTTTGGATTGGCTTTTGTAAAAAAGTCGGTTTAAGAAATTGAAAGTTGTTTGGATGATTAATAAAAAAGTCAGTTTAGATGCAAAATGATTAAAAAGACATAAATTTTATTAATATATATTTAATATTAACTGTATATAATGTGACAATTATAAAGAAAATATTAAAAATAAAATTATTAGAAATAAAGAAATTAATTTATTATTATGAAGAAATTAAAAAAAATACTGAAATACTTAATTGAATATATTTAATGGATATATGTGTGTGTGTAAATCATTTGCTGCTAGCTCTATTCTCTCTCGTTTTTTCATAGAGGAGATATGTATGTGAAAGAGGGTTAGGAAGGCAAAGAATTTAAAGTGTAATAATAAATGCTCTCCAGTAGTTTTCTCTGCCGCACTGATGGTCTTCACCGTCAAAAGTAAGATGATGCAGCTTATGGAAAAAGCTCATTTGAGGCAGAAAAGTCAGATTGCCAAATCGCTGAGCCAAACATCACCATTTCATAAAAGCTAGCTTTTACCGGTTGAGAAGTCAGTTTGGACTCTCAAACGTGATGCCAAACACACCTTACGTCAGCAACTCTTTCGCCATTGCCTCAAATGCCAAAAGTCCCATCCTTGTGTTAGTTTCGTCCATGCTGTTATGGGGCTCACTAGTCACTACGCCAACTCCATTAGCAAATGTGGTTAAGATCTAGGTTTGCACTGTGAATTCTGTCATGGACTCCATTTTCTATGTCAGCAATTGTGATTTGGCTTCTACCATTGCACATTCTTTCCATAATAGTTCCTTCTTGACATGCATCCCAAGTGTTTGATCAATTGTTGCATTTCATTCCAGGGCTCAATTATTCATTTCCCATCATTGCTTCCATTCTTTACTTGAGTTTATGAACCTAGAATTGCTAAGAGTACTTGGTTTTTGATATATCACTTATTCCCTATTAAAGCGGCTGCAATTGCAACTATCACAATGCAATATTTTTTTGGGCTTCTTAGTTTACTTATTTATTACAGTCTCGATTGGGGTATGGTTAATTTCATGCGCGCATCTGCATTAAGCTTGCACCTAGCATTGAAACTCTTCATCAAGCTAAGTCTTACACATGTTAGACATATGCAAAAATTCGAGAAGATTGGACATATTTTTTCACCTCGCTTCTTCCATGAGTTTTTCTTTTCTTGTTTGATGTTGGCTATGCAACTCTAGTAATCAATTGCTGATCTTATTCAAATATACCACTCATGAAAGGCAGTGGAGTTCGTATTCTACATTGAAATCCTTTATTGGAAGTTTCACTATTCTTGGGATGTTTGCTCCAGACACGTACGTCTTTATTAAAGTACACAATGTTTCTTTTGACGTTTTAACATGATATAGTGCTAATACTAAATCTAATTATTGCTTATGTCCCCAATTGTGTAAGACATCTTGTTCATATTAATATATTTTGGATTAATTTTCACATGTTTCCTTAATTTAGTTTGGGATGTTTTCAGCTTCTTCTCCCTAAAAAAAAAGTATTTTTATTCATCGTCAACTTATGTTTTTTTAATAAGTAGAGAGTATGGTTTTTATTTTAAAAAAAGTACAATTTTAGGAACGGTGATATTGAAAGATTACAAAGTATATTATCATACGAATCTTTGGATGGATTGGGAATGAGAATGGGATTGATTGTGAAAGTGGGATTAGGAGTAGGATTAAACTTTCACTACCAAAAAAAAAAGTCATTAAAATGAGCATTTAATATCAGAATAACACTTGGTATAAAAATGACCGATATTAAAAGTCCTCACTTTTTACACAGATTGTGCAAGCGGTATTGAATATAAAGATTTTAACACTGATTTAATGCAAAACTGATGCCTTTAGTCGAATATTTATTAAAACTACAATCTATCATAGTGTTAACTTTGACCTTGTTGTTTGAAATAGGAAAAATTGTAAATAAATACCCCCAAATATGTAAAATTACAATTTAGGACCCTAAATTTTAAAAATAGCAAATAAACACCCAATCTTACTTTTACAAATATAAAATGTGGGTGAAATGTGTGAAATATTCCTCAGCCAAATGACAAGTTGACTATGAAAAATGACAACTTCACTTTAGCGAATAACAATTTTAGTAAACCAAATTACAATTTGACTAAAGGTATGCCAAATGATGAGTTGACTATAAGAAATAACAAGTTTACTTTAGCGAATAATAATTTTAGTAAATCAAATCACAATTTGATTGAGAAGTATGTCAGATATTTTACCCGTATTTCATATTTGCAAAAATAGGACCGGGTTTTTATTTACTATTTTCTAAATTAAATGTCTCAAATCGCAATTCCACATATACAAGGGGTTTTTATTTGCAATTTTTCCTTTGAAATAAGTGTGTGAAAATATTGCTTCACGTAGACATTCACTTTGTTGCAGCGGTGGTGATAAAAAAACTGGTGGAAAGCTGTGTATTGGTTATAGCAACAACTAGTGTAAAGTGACTGTCTGGTTTTTTTTTTTTTTTCCCAGAAAATAAGATTATATGTTCTTTCTTTCTTCCATCACCTAGTATGAATGGCCAGAGCAGAACTATTGTAACACATTATTATATATAATATATAAAAGGTCCCTAGAATTTCCAAAAAAAGCGATTAAATAACTTTATGGACAAGGTTTTTGAAGGAAAAATTTATTGGAAACAGCGTGCTCTCGAGCATAGTAGTACAAAGAGCAAAGATATGCTTATTACAAAAATTTGTAAAAACAAGACAAAATGATGCTTGAGCTTAAATCTGGGCAAATAATCCAAGCAGCCAAAGAGAAGGAGAGCTTAATCATCTTAAAGACAAAAGCCAAACAAGGTATTAATCAATGGAAAAAGAACAAGACAAAATTTAAAATGTATAATCAAAGACAAAAGGCAATAATGAATTCACTGTTGTATTCTATTTGCGAAAGAAAGAATTCAGCCCAACACTCACGAATATTTTGAATATCTTTCTCAGGAAAAAGATCAACAAGATTAAACATCTAGAAATATCAAAGTCAAAAAGCAATTAAGTATGTAATTGAAAATGTAAGAAACAGCACAAAAATCAAGAAAAAACACATTTACCTCCTCAATAAATTTAGCTGAGTTTAGGGCAACAATATTACACATGTGCTTGAGGACATAAAGGCAGTAAAGGTTGCTTTTCAGTGGCCGCAGGTTTAAAGGCATATAAATGAAGACAACCTTAACAAAATGACTAAATAGCAGAAATTGATTGAGAATAAAGCAAAACAAATTATTAACATGTGATAATTACTGTTTGAATGATCTACTCAAATTCCTCAATGTTCATTGTTGGCTTTTTACCGGTAGTGTGTGTAAATGATTTCATAGTCCTACCATATTGAAAACCACAAAGTTAATTATTACTAACTTATATATATGTATGTATGTAGTATTTTGATTTCCATGAAAACTCATGTACTCAGTATTATCCAGTGCAATCCATGGCTTGTCCTGAAGAGAGCATAGGAGCATGACGTAGGTCTTCTTGAACAACACAACCAACTGCCAGTGACCACTGAAAACTAAAAAGAATGGGTAGTTAGCAAACAAAAGCATTATAACTTCAATTAAAAAAATAATAAAATATTTATTTCTTACTCGTGAATGTATGGTACGAAGAAACAATCAATTTTGGTTTCATTGGGCCTCTCCGCTATGTATTTATTTCTCGCTGAAGCAGTGGTGCCTCCCGTGATGATCTGGGGTGGGTAAAGAAACCCAAAGTTAGCAACTTTGCCTGATGATGTCATCAGCACCACCATTTTGTTTAGCAAACTCCAAAAACTCCTTTACCCCATTCAAATACTAATTACTCATTCATTTAGCATTTATCTAAGTACGATCTATTGTTATAATATCCTACTTTTACTTAAGATATAACAAGCAACAACTTTAGTAGGCTACTCCTACTGAAGCGAAGAAAAGAAAAATAACCAAATTCAATGCTACTGTCTATTAATCCATACTCATTATTATAGAAAATTAAACAAACAAAAAATACTTGCAAGCTCAAAGGTGACAATAGGGAAGCAATCACAAACTCAAACGTGCGTACACACAAACATGAGCACTGGGGAAGCACCTAGAAATTGAAAGTCGAACACACTGAAGTCAACACAAACTTTGTTTGATTTCAAAGAACCAGAGATAGACGGAAACTCAACAACTCCATCTTCCTCATCATGCAAAGGAAAGTAAGGCTTGAACTCAAAGTAAGAATAACATAAGCAAGGAAAAGTTTTGAGATTGAAGACTATATTTACTAGGATTCTCGAAACGGATTTACTCTTGCATGAGGAAGATTGAAGATAAAGCAGGGCGGATCAACTGAAGACTTAGTGCGGTAGGAGGAAGGTGTGAACAAATAACAAGTCTTCAATTTCTACATCAGTCACATAAAAATGACAGTTTAATCACAAACATGTCGAGGCTAGTGGTTTCTAATAACTGATGTCATATAAGTATGTTTACACTGGTTGAATTACCATCCAATGTAAAAATTAATAATGATACCAATCATAATGATAACCGATGTAAAAATTGTATTGTTATTTATAAAAATGCCGCTACCTCATTTGTTAAATCATTGGCATAATAACCAGAATAGATAAGACCGTGTAAAATGATGTTTTCCTAGTAGTGTTTAAAATTATGTTTGATATGGAGCAATATCTAAAAAGAATGATTGCATTAATTTTATTTTAAAATTAATTAGAAATTGTAAAAGACTACATCATTCTCTCATTTGGAGGAAAGTGAGGTCATTTTGGTTTTAAAAACTCTCATTATACAATCAAATTTTTAATATCACCTTCCCCTAAATTCTTGAATTTCACCTGTATGGATTTGCCCAAACTAAATGGCAAAGTTTCTATTTAAATAACAAATAATCTCTTATATAAAACACTTTTTTAATGAGCTTTCTTAATCCTAATTCCTACCTCTCAATACTTTATAAGGTCTTGACCCAACTTAAATCCAAATTAGTTGGAGCTGTCTTTTTGATTTATTACAATTTAAACATATGTATATGTCAAAGCCGAGTACATAACTAAAGCATATCATTGGTCATTGCTAAAATATAAATAACAAAATTATTTTAAAAGACTTTAATATATGTTTTTATTTTATAAAATATTTTTTGAACAATATTAAAATATGTGTGATTTAGATTAAAATAAAATTAATTCAAGACTTCAAAACATTAACGGCGACTGACAAATTTTGAATAAAAGGGGTTGCAAACACAAAACTTTAATTATAATTATTTTGTAAATGATTATTGAAGTGAGTTTATTAATTTGTTTTGTACGAAAGTTAGTGTTTTTGAGAAGAAATTTTCTTCACCGTCAAAAAAAAAAAAGAATAGTAAAAATTTCTGAAAAAATCTCTTTCCTCCCCACAATCCCCGCGTTTATCCACACGCAGACCCGACGCGCAGCGAAGAAGAATTAAAAGCGAAATTAAAAGCGAAAGAGAGTGAGAGGAAATCTACGAGCTTGATTTTTAAGATCCTTCAGAATTCTTGCTAGCTAAGGAACATTCAAAGGTATTGATTTTACTTCTCTCTCTTTGTAGTCATCTTTCTCAGTTTTTCTTTCACCTTCTCCGATCAATTTCACCTGAAAATCGGAACTTCAAATTCGCACACTCTCTTTGATATCGCTCATTCGCTGTGGTTTTCGATCTTAGTTTCTGTTCGTTTGTTTTTGGTCAGTGATTGATTCTGATCGAGATCAACACCATGTCGATGCTCGATTCCTTCTTCGCCAAGGGCTTCAAAGGTTCCAAATGGTAATAATTTTTTGATAACTTCTTCCCTAGATAATTTATCTGATTGTCCTAGTGTTCACTGATCTAACTCTTTTTTTTTTTTTTTTAACCAAAAAGCTAGACAGTCTTGAATGTATTCTGTAGCAATTCGCGATTGCTAGAAGTCGCAAATAGTGAATAGGTTTCTTCCTTTTAGTTAGCCTTAATGAACTGTGGTGGTTTGTTTAACTTGAATTGTTGCAATGTCTTGTTTTTGCTAATAATTTAAGTGGACATCGCGGAGCTTTTATTGTTCTCTAGATTTTTCACCGCATCTTTTTCTTTCAGATGGCCCCCTTACCCGGTTCAATTGGTTACATATGAGGAGGCTATGTATTCTGGAGTTTTAATTAGTCCCTGCTGTTGGTCCTTTTGCTATATTACCTGGATTAGCTCTGTTATTTCATTTTGTTCTCGAAGTTTCCTAGCAAGTGACTTAATTTTTCGTATTCACACTTCCAGTAAAACCCTTCTGAAGTTGACAATTCCTCGTATAAAGCTGCTAAGAAACAGAAGAGAGATCCAGTTAAAGCAGATGCGCCGTGACATTGCTAAACTACTTGAGACTGGGCAAGAAGCTACTGCTCGCATAAGGGTAATTTGCATGAAAAGTTGTCCGGTCTTTCTGTTTTTCCACTTATTTGTGAATTGTGAACCTGTGACCCTCGGGGCTTTCTTTTTTGGTTGCTATATGTGATTTGCCGTGCTTTTCATGATGTGATAACTTGCGCAGGTGGAGCATATTGTCCGAGAAGAAAATATGATGGCTGCTCAAGAGATCATTGAACTGTTTTGTGAGCTTATTGCTGTCCGCCTTCCGATAATTGAATCTCAGAGGTATTATACAATGCAAAACAGAAATCTTACTGACTGGCTTAACTTATGCTTTCAATTTGTTATTTGTGTGACAATTGTGTTCATGTCAGATTTTATATCTTAAGTTAGTATCGTGTTTGACATGCTCCTAATTAAGCTAAAGGCATTTTTTATCCATCATTAAAATAGGTAAATCAGTGTTACTGTGACCTAAAGAACTGATTTATTACTGGAGGCAAGTGTAGTTATTTTGGAACAAGACTGTGGTCCAGGGAGCGCGCCATAAGCTAAAAATGCTGAAAAGGAATATTTTCACTTCCGCATTTTTCTTTTCCAAGCTTGCTCAATTCTCTGCCAGTATCACTGGATCATCGTTATAATTTTATTTTACGCGTGACAGATCAAAAAATATGTTGAAATTTATTTAATATTCAGTTGGCATTTACCTATGTGTTCTTGATAGTTGAATTTGAAGATAGTTTGGTTCCTAAAAAGTTAAGGCACTGGAGGGAGAAAAAAAATGTTATTTAATTAGTCCCAGTTCTCGTTTCTGCCCTTCTTTTAAATGATCAGTCATGCTGCTTTCACCCAAATTAATTTCAATATTTAACAACAAGATAGCTTTCCCGACATTTGCATCAACAAATTGCAGAACTAATGTGTGGAATTAAATGAGCAAAAGAGACATAATATGGGAAGAACATTTTGATACTAATGTTGAATGAATATTTTCTATTTGTCTACTTGTTTATTTGAATATTTATTGTTACCTAGAGCAGGTTGCTCATGGAAAAGGAGCTTAATGCTGTTTCACGAATTATGACCATCATTTGAGATAGAGATGTGATGGGATGTAGGATTAGTTAGATTGGATTTAGGATTTTTGTTTTATTACTATGATCCCTTAAATTTGAATTAAGAGTTGGTTTGAATAAGTGTAATTTTGATTATTAGGTTATCTCTTAGATTATTCTAGAATGTTTTATTTAATTCTTGGGATTTCTAGAATATTTGTTTTTAATTGCTAGGATTAGGGTTAAGGCTTATAATTACATCTTAATACATTCTCATTTGTATGCGTTTTGATGAAATGAATAAAATTGATTTTTGAGTATTCCCTCCCTATCTTGAGTTCTTCTCTTCTCCCTCTATCCATCTGGTTTCTCCCTTTCTTCTGGCTATTCTCCCTCCTCTCCTTGTCTCTCTTCCCTTTTCACGTTCTTGTCCTACATCAATATGTTTGTTCATCTGAATATAACATTGATTTATTTCTACCAAAGTAAAACTGGAATCCATGTTGATATCTTTTCCTGCGGGGATGCATTATGTGGAAAATACTTAGACTACTGCATCAACTACTGCATCCTCGTATTGGCACAGTGATATTAAGAGCAGTGGTTTTTACTCCTGTATTATAAGAATGCTAGTTTACTGTCCTTAAGAGTTTGTGATTTCCAGTAATACTCCTGCGTCCCAAAATGTAACTCACATTCTAAGAGATTTGTGATACTCAATGTGTCAGTCATTTTGTAGAATGTGGTGAAAATTAATTGTTCTTTTTTCAAATTTATCTCTATTTAAGAGAGATATCATTAACATGAGATTACAATTTAGTAAGGGTACTTTTGGAAAGTTCAGGTAATTTTTGAAAAGTTCAAGATGTCTAACTAGCTTTAGCAAAATCTATTGGTTTATGTAAAGTAGTTAAAGGTGACATACATTCTGGGATCGAGGGAGTAGTAGTTTTGGACTTCGGCAAATTTTATGTATGGGATCACATTAGCACATAAAGAATTGTAACAGAAGGAAGATGAAGGTTTGGTGGGGGTTCTTACCCCTGCACATCATTTTTTTTCAACTGTGTACTTTTCCTTGTTATAACTGTCACAGCTTAAATCATGTGTTAGGGTGATGTTTCGGTAAAAATCATTGGCTAACATTTGCAGTAAGTTTTTGTCTCTGCAATTAAACCCTTTTATTGTTGGCTAATTCAGCAGTTTCAAAATCTGGGTCAAATACTGTATTCTGAGGAAAAAAAGCAGTCAAATACAAATGCTGAAAATATCTGTCTACTTAGGTTGTGAAAAGCCCATTGATATTCTTTAATTGTATGTATTCTAACAAACCTTCAACATTGTTCAGGGAATGTCCTCTAGATTTGAAGGAAGCTATATCTAGTGTATGTTTTGCTGCACCAAGGTGTGCCGACCTACCAGAGTTGTTGCAGGTTCAAATGTTATTTGCTTCCAAATATGGGAAGGAATTTATATCAGCAGCAACTGAGCTCATGCCAGATTGTGGTGTTAACCGCCAGGTTTTATGATTTTATATCGGCTATGGACTTGTTGGCAATTTTTTTTTTTTTGGCAAGGGACTTATTGGCAATTATAAATGCTATTTTTTATGATGTTATTTGTCCAATTTGCAATTGCAGTTAATAGAGCTGCTGTCAATTCGTGCCCCTTCACCCGAAAAGAAACTGACACTTCTAAAAGAAATTGCTGTTGAGCATGACGTAGACTGGGATCCAACTGCCTCGGAAGCTGAGTTCTTGAAGAAACATGAAGACTTACTGGTAACTATTAGACACTAGTGACTAACAAGAATGTGTTCATTTTTCTTTCCACTTTGTTATAATATATGCGTATGCTCACTTTGTCAGAATGGCCCAACACAATTCTTTAGTGGATCTAAAGTGCCCCTTCCTGAAGAAAAACACAATGAAGCATTGTATTCTGCTCCTGACCAACCCAACAAAGGAGAACCTGATTCTGATTCTGATTCCGACGTATTAGAATTTCCTGAAGTTCCTAAAGTATCGGTGAGGTCAAGTGCGAATTTTGCCATGGCTCCAGAAACGGTTACATCCTCTCCATCTATTCCACCCCCTGAAGTTGGCCTTCATTCATCAAGCAGTTCTGGAGGTTCTGCAGATATAAAGTCTGAATACACAGAAGAAAAATCGATGGTCAATACAAATGAACCCCATGATTTCGCTGGCAGTATGGAAAAGAAACAGTTTGTGCCTTTCATCTCCCCTCCAATGTCTTCTGATGGATCATTTTCTGCGAGGCATAGCGACTCACCTCCCTCCCTTTCAAAGACCACAGCTGAGGCTGATGTTGACTTGAATGATGTGTTGGTTGCTGCTCATACTGCTGCTGAAACGGCTGAACGTGCTGCAGCAGCAGCTCGCTCAGCAGCTACTCTTGCGCAAATTCGCATTAACGAGCTTACCAAGAAAAGTGGTGAAAATGTACCAGACGGTAGTTCTGAGAACCCATTTTATACAGGAAACAATATAAATCAGTCCAGAACACCAGAAACAGGGAATTATACTGAGCAAAAAGCTGTGGATGACTACAATGGTCATGGCGCAAGTAGTTATGAGTCCCCCAATCATCAGAATGCCGCCCCTGGTTCTGATTCATCGAGATTTACTTCATTTGACACACTAAAGCCAGACCTTGATTCTTGTCTACCAGAAGACAAAACATCTGGCCACCAGCCCAAGAGATTACCTTCAATGGATGAGGACCCATATTTCTCGTACCCCAACTTATTTACCTCACAAAACTCAAATGCTGGATCTCTCACTCAATTAGATAATACCAGATCCCATCATGAATTCTGACAGGTCCTTGATATGTATGAGATCTTCCTTGTGAATGAGTTTCGACAGTGCTGTAGAGTTGTGGTGTAGTTTTTGCTGTGCATGCAGTTTCCGGTTTATACCATATTCCGCATCCTTCGTACCTATATTCTGCATTCAGTGAAAATTTTGAATTTATATTATGAAGCCTTCTTTCCTGTTGGTGCTGAATTTGTTGATGGTGAGTGAGGCGACAATGATTGTAAAAATTCTTAGTGTTGGGAATAAAAGGTTCTCATTTTCAGTTCTGTTTATGTTTAAATTTCTTAGTTGTTTTAGCACCTTGATGTTTGTGTTGGCAGTGGATTACAGTGGGGAAGGTGAATCATGTATTTTTTTTCACTGGATTTTTATGGTCCGTTTGGTTCATGGGATCAATATGCACGTAATAATTGAGAATGCAATGTAGTGTAATTATGATTATAATAAAGTTGTTTGCTACAATATTGAGAATGATAAAATTAAATTTATTATTTATGTTTAATTAAATACAAATAAAATCAAAATTACAAAAAAGCCCTTACACAAATAATTTTTTTTTTTTTATTTACTGCTTCCCTCATCTTTCTTGTCCACTGATACAATACTAACCCATCACTGTTGGTCTTCATTCACCGTCATCCTTCCTCCAAAATGATCATTCCTCACCCCACATGTTCTATTCCAGGTGCGTCACATAAGTAGAATCACCACTCTCACAAGTTAGAAACGGAAAACATCCCCTTCCAAAAAAATCCTTACACCTGACTTCTTTCACTTCCAAGTGCGTCATCCCTCCCTCTCCCATTAGCTTCATTGTTGGATGATCAAAGTCTCACCAACCTTCCTCACTGCCAACACTCCTTGCACAAGATTAGATCTACGTTCACTATCGGATGTCTAGATTCTTGTCACCGACCTTCATCACAATTACGCCTAATGCTCTGTTATGCCGTTGCCTTTTGTTCCAACCCTACCTCCATCCCTCTCTTCTACTTCCGCCATAGCCCATGATTCCTGGCAATGAGGATTTCCTTCTCTACCTTATCTTCATCATCTCCGGTGAAGATTATTCCAATCCTATTTTCATTGCTTGTATCTTTGTTTTCATATTTTTGTTTTTACTTTTTGCTAGCACTAGTTCATTTTTCATTTTCATCCTCATGATGATGAAGTGAACAGGGAAGATGAAGTTATTCACTTGACAAAGGGGTGTCCTCAACATAGGGAAGCCCACTGGTGGAGGAGGGTTGGTAGTGGTCAACGAAGATGATGAAGAAGGAAAGGGCAAATGTTGTCTTTTTTGGATTACAACATGTTATAATCCCCATTCTTTACTATTATGGATGTAATCCCCTTTACCACCTAAATGTACAAACCAAAAGCTTGAAAGAGGCTATTGTATTAGGATTACAGGGAATGCTAATGCAATGCATCGAACCAAACGGGCACTTATAGTCTTCAATTAAAAAATAAGTCCATTTGATACAAGAGAATTGAGATTAAAATTACATTATTACATAGCTTTAGGGTCCGTTTGGTTCCTACCATCCTGGCCAGTGGAATGGAAATATGGTTTCTAGCTTTACTCTTTGATGATATGGCTTGTTTGGTTGCCTTCAGTAGAGAATCAAGAAAGCATTTAATTGCAACCTCACACAATTCAAATATGGTCTGTTAAAAGAAGTTAACAAACACCATGATATTATTTTTCAATTATATTCATCATCTTGATCTTTTAGTGCATTCAATATTGATATTATTTGTGTTCCCTTTTAGCACTCTAATTTTATTTATAATACATTTGGTGACCTAAACTATAAATAAAATTAGAATGTTAAATATAACTAAACAATAAAATTAAGAAGCACTAGACACACTAGAAAAATAACATCAGGATGCTGCACACTATAAATAAAAGTAGAATGTTAAATGCTATTAAAAATTATTATTATTTTTTGGCCAAAAAAGAATTATTATTAGAGTGTTGGATGTTATTTTATTATTATCAAAAACACAAAATCTTCTAAGGTTAAAATGAATATCGATATCAATGCATCTTGTAAAACCTACTGGTAATTGTACTATTTTTAAATTATAAACAATGTAGCTTTATTTTTTAGCCTAATGTAGCTTATTGATAATAAAAAATAAAAAATATTGTAATATCTTTCAACATACAAGGAAGTTTGTTTAGTTAAATTTTAAGATCTAACCATTTTCCGCGGCAAAATTTAAGCCTACCAATATACTAGCATGTATATTTGCCATTAAGCCTACCAATATAATGTGATAGATTTGTGATAATTTTGTTAATCAAAATTATTGTTGGAAATGACTTTACAAACTCAGGTAAAGGATGATTAATTATAAAAGTAAAATTATGATTATCTCATAAATCATTATTACTAGTTTTTATAATTGATTTTGTCATGCGTAAAGCGTTTGGTAACCTTAAGAGATAATTATAATTTTGAGTTCATGATTAATTTTGGCATATAAATGAAGGATAAGGTTATACAAAGTTAGAAGTTCTTACTTGTAATAATGAATGATGCAGTGGTCAAATTTAGTACATATCAATTAAAAAATAAAAATAATTATTTTTAACAAAACCAAGTCATTGCTAAAAGAACAAAATTAAGTAGCTTCACGAAATTTATAATAAAAATTCTGTTAATTACTACTTCCGGTCCTATTTATAAAATCTAGTTGACTAATTTGAAGAGATTAAGAAAAGAAGTTAGTTAGTTATTTATAATAAATATGTGTTGTCTTTCCTAAAATATTTTTACTAATCAAGTGTATTGACTATAACTACTATTGTTGGAAGGACTATCTTGAAAAAAATTATATAAATATGAGAAACAAAGTGAGTTGGAATTTTATATTTAGGATCAAAATAAAAGTCAAATAAGGTCTTATATTAAGAACCGGAGGTAGTATGTCTTAACATTATATTATTACAATTTTATTTTTATATGTAAGTTACTTATATAAAAAGAGTTTATTACTGTATATTAGTTACTTGTAAGGTAATTAATGATTTTTTTTTTCAATCTTAACCCTATTAGATTCAACAGAGAAAATAAGTCAAAGAAAATGTACAACATGTTTTTCTTGAACGCCTTTTTTTAATAGGAATAAGTGGGAAATTTTTTTTATCAATTTAATATATTTTTTAATATGCGAGGATGTGATACTCAATGCTAGTTAAAAATTTTAACTTGATATATATTACCTCTTGTCTTTAATATAAGTACTAATTTGATATTTAATTTAATCCTAAATATAAGATTTTAATTTATTTTGTCTCTCATATCTATCCATTTTTTTCAACTAATATACATAGGGGTATTCTAAAAATAATAATACTTATTTATTATAAATAATTCGTTTAATAAATTTTTTAATCTATTTAAATTAGTTAATTAATTTTTATATTAAGATGGTAGTATTTTATTTTATGCTGGGATGAGAAGATGAGGAACTGTATCTGTTGAAATTGCCAGTAACAATGGGAACCCACATTAATGATAAGGTGGGCTCCGTGAACGTCTATTCACTATTTCACTGTCGAAAAAAGATGAATGTCCATTCATTTTGTTCTCTCTTTTTGGTTTTCTGAGTCAGTATTTTTAATATTATTTTATTGATGCATAAATCAAACCAAATCAAATAATAATATCAAATAACGCGTTGAAACTTGAGAAACACTCCCACCTACAATAACGGTTAGTGCGCGCCGCTCCTAGGTCGGCGATAATACTCCATGTCTACATCAACACTCTTTTTCCTTTTTCCAACATCCAAACACCCCAAAAAAAAAACAACACTTACTATTTTCTTTTGCATTTTTTTTTTGGTATTCTTGTCGTAATTTCTTATTATTTAATAACCTTATGAGCAAAAAGTTTTATAAAATAGCTAAATTTACTTCTAATGAAAGCACATTTTTCATATAAAAATGTTTATCTGAACCACAAAAGGATACTGCGGTGCATAAATCTGGGGCCCATTTATATTTTGAAAGAAAATATGTCTTTTTCCGGATTAAAAAAAATGTTTTTAATAGAACATAATATTTCATGTCATATAATTTTCTCTAAAACTCCCTTGGCATTAGACCTAAATTATGTGGAAGATCGCCTTCTATTTCATTAGACCACTTCATGAGCAAGAATCATCCACTTGCTTGGATACCAATTGATCATGAAAAGGAAATAAGAAAATACTCTTTGTAGTCTTTTTATTGTCTAAAAATTTGTAACTAGATCCTCTGAATTGATAAAAGCTTTTATTCAACCCTGATGAAAAAAAAATATTGAATTTTCAAATTTTATTATACAATTTATATATTAACCGAACATTTTAAATAGATATGACTAAAAAATGATAAAAATTTATAGTTTGCACATACAACAAAATAACACAGAATAGGAGCAAAGATTAAATTAAGAATATTTTGAACTAAAAGAATAAATTTTTAAAATATAAAAATTAACTTAACAATCATAATCTCCAAATAGAAGTCAAGTCAGACATGGTGTAAAGATTAAGCTACCATTGTTTCATCAAGTAAACACCACTTTGTCAAACTGCACAAGATGATACAAATAGCAACTGACAAAGCAGTCCCTATGCACAAATGTAAATGAATATAATGCATTGAACTTACAGGAGATCAGATATAATCAGATTATGGTACGCCATGAGAAAGCAAAGAGGAGGAATCAAAAAATAAGTAAAAGAGAACTTTATAGTTAAAAAAGGGGGGAAAAGCCATAATAATTCTTCTTCTCTGTCACTTTCTACTGTGCCAAAGTCACCTAGGACCTGATAACTCAACTGCATGTAAATTCTCAGTCGAATCAACAATCCAATCAGAATTGGGATGAGGGGCCAGCTCCACCTCCTGCCGAAGAACTTCAACCTTCTGCCACTCATCCCATTTCTCCGCCAGGCCATCACCTTCAAGCATTCTCACCACGTCTGACATCTTAGGCCGTTCCATAGGTGAGCCCTGAGTGCAGAGAAGGGCAACCTGGATGAGCTGTTCTACCTCAGCTTCTACATAGTTCTTCTGTAGATCAGGATCAACCAGCATCTCTAGCTTCTTCTCTTTAAGAAGGCTTTTTACCTGAAAATGTTCAGCGGTGTCAGTTTGGATGTCATCAGTGAAAATGTAAATTTTCCAAATCGCTCTTGTATCTTTCTACCAAACCAGAAGCTGTATCAATAATAGTGGATGATGACATCTACTAAGGGGAACTAAGTTGGAAATTCATGTTCTATCTGCATATGTTACGTGGTTGGCCCAAACAAGAAGTGAAATCAAATGTAATATTCGAGGGGCTTGCAAACTTCTAGTGTCGAATCAACCAATATCATAAAAAGGGAAAAGGCTTTCCCTCCCTCCTTTTACCATTTGTGTGCATTAACACCATGCCCAAGACAAAATTATAGGAAGAGCAAATACAGAATACAGTAATTATAGCATTAAATTTACAGCAAGGGAAAAATATAATTAATTAAAACAGGATTTATTTTGCGGTGAACATACCCAATCAAGCAACATGACGTCGTCATCATTTGCAAGCCGAGCAAGGTCAAAAGCTCTTTGTCCAGTTATGAGCTCCAGAAGCATAATACCATACCCAAAAACATCGGTTTTCTCAGAAGACTTCCCAGTTGACAGGTACTCAGGAGCTATGTGCCCAATTGTGCCCCGTACAGCAGTTGTGACATGGGTGTCCTTGTAATCCATAAGCTTTGCCAGCCCAAAGTCACCAACAACAGCCTCAAACTCTTCATCTAACAATATGTTTGCAGCTTTAACATCTCGATGTATAATCTTTGGGTCACAATGATCATGCAAATATGAAAGACCCCTGGCAGATCCCAAAGCAATTCGCTTCCTTGCTGGCCAATCTAGTGGCTGTTGATTTGCTGGACGCTCTTAAATAATATAAATACAAAGTCACAAGGCTATCTCAACATATAAGTCATAAATCATAGACTTTTTTGATAAATGATTGGTAAAACTGGTCCATTCTATTCTTTATTTCTAAAAACAAGTGCTGTTTAAGCTGCAGTTAAAGCAACTACAATTTGCATAACTTAGCATTGCTTAATATATTTTTATTTTCTTCCACAAAATGTCTGCATGAGATTTATTTGGCAGTAAAAGCTGACACTAGATTGAAAAAGAAAGGTCCCTGTTGGGATGTTGAAGCATGGAAATAACAATAATCAACCTGATTTCGAGCAATACACAAAGACATTGCAGGAAGCTAAAGGTCTCCCTAAAGTTTAAGCCGCAGGTGCACAACCCTTAAGGATTTATACAAAAGCGGACTAAATGTTAAATGAGAAAAGGTTATCCCTTAATTCATACAGTTAACATCATTTAAACGCATACCGATACAAAGAAAAAGGGGTGTAGAAACAGAAGGCAGAGGTCTATATATGTATATGGAAAATGAGAGAATTAGCCAACAATATAAAAGTGATCAACTGCTGAAAAAAACAGAAGGTGGCAAATGATCAACACACCAGTCGATCAAATTTCATTAAAACCTCCGGTCAAAGTCACTCCATAGCAAGAAGTTAAAAGAAGTGCTTCAATAATTTCCATGCCCATTGGCTTAACAAGACTAAGGAGAACAAATATGGAAAATATTTACCTCTTAAGCATGATGCAACACTTCCATTTGCCATATAGGGATAAACAAGTAACCTCTCAGTAGGTGTCATACAGAACCCACGTAAACGGAGAAGATTGCGATGCACGGCCATGCTGATCATTTCTACTTCAGTCTGAAACTGAAGCTCCCCACCAGGTGTGCGCTCCTCTTTCAGTCTTTTTACAGCAACCAATGAACCATCTGCCAAGCGTCCCTTGTACACTTTACCAAACCCGCCCCTTCCAAGAATATTCTTATTGCTGAAACTATCTGTGGCAACTTGCAGTTCTCGTAGTGAAAACCTCTTAAGCTGTCCCAGATGGACTTCAGGATCCTCTTCAGCTGCAAACAAACACAAAGAAGTCAAAATCATCCAATTAATATTTATTATTGACCAAATGTGTATAATTAATGAGATAAACCAATCTCAGCCATGTTTTCTCACCAGGAACATCAAAGAAAAACTCTTGTGGTTTCCTTCGTCGCCACCATGCAAATGCAATTGCAGGAGCGGCAAATAACAGGGCAGCACCAGCAGCAACTCCCCCAGCAATTGCCCCAGTGGCACCACCGTCTCCTGAAATTTCCATAAACAGAAAAATCAAGACATAAGTGCTTCTTTCATCACTCATAAAAGTTCCACTACCAAGGCATTGTCACAGCTGAGAAATTCATCCTAAAACTTCTGAAAGCTGGAGAAATATAATTCTTCATGTCTAGAAGATATCAGAACATAAGCCATTAGAATGTATAAATAAGGTAGACATATAAACTCTAAATTTTAAGCCAAAAACAATAGGAATTTTACCTGGGGCAGAAATTGGGCTTGGCGGGGCAAAAGGGGGAGGAGGAGAAAATGGCGGAGATCCTGGACAAGGATGCCCAGTGACTGGCCCACATAAACCCAAATTGTTAGCAAAACTGCAAGCAGACACGCAGTTGATTAAGCAAAGTTTACAAATTAAAATTATCAAATTAAGTTAGAGGTCAATGCTTAATGAAGCACCTGATTGGAGTGAATAATGAGAAGGAGCCATTATCAGGAACCACACCAGACAGATGGTTATTTGATAAATCCCTGCATTTTGAAGTATAAATGGCGAACAGAACATTAGCAGTTCTCAAAAGTGGGGAAGAAACAGCACATGTTGAGGCAAAATGGCACTCACAGGACTTGGAGAGATGAAATATTAGTCAGCGACATAGGAATTGGACCCGTCAAGCTGTTATTGTTAAGCCGACTATCCTTAGACAAACGTCAAGAAAGTATTAAGATCTATATTAACACAAAATAGAAGAAAGATAAAAGTCACAGACTGAAATCCAATGCAACAAAACAATCGTTTGCCTCAATAGAGAAATTATAATTTATACCAAAGTAACATAGCAAACCCCTAACCATCATTTGCTCCCATTATTATTCTCATAGCAAAGCCTTGTGTTAGCTAATCATATCAAGAAAAAGGCAAACGCACAAGCTCAAATAATTGCCATATTTAATCTTCTACGTGCATATAAGTGATAAGTCAACGCAAAGTCTCAATAGCCATTTAGAACCACGGGTGTTCTGAGTGACAGTTACATTTCTCTCAAGACTGTTGGATATAAAAATTGTGCTTCTACTGATTCATTCAAACTCCCAAATATAAATGCTAAAGCACATTTGATTTTAAAGACTTCAGTTTATTCTAGAATCTAACATAAAGCAAATAATTAGCTTTAATGCAGCACTGTTATACTGTTGGATCTAGTAGTCTACAGAGTCGACTTCCCTTTGCTAAATTTGTTGTAGTCAATGAACCCACATTCAACATTAGACAATTTGAGATTAACAAGATGCCATTTTACATACTTATCATCCCACACAAACCAGTGATATAAACAAAAGTAGCAATGTTCCTTGTACAAACAAAATGAAATTTGGAACGAGATAAATTCTTCAGAAGGACCACCACACCATAGGTGTCAGAAAAATAATGCGAACGATGAGTATACTCACAGGAAACGCAATTTTGACAACTTGCCCAATGAATCTGGGATAGGACCAGAGAAGCTGTTTAAGTACAGATCCAAGCTCACCAGGTTAGTAAGATTACCCAGGTCGCTTGGAATTGGACCGGTAATGTTATTGCTGTAAAGTTCCCTGTTATGAAAAATGTACATTAAAAAATTATGGAAATATTGGATTGCAATGTCATTATTTAGAAAATACTCAAATGAGAATAATCCAAAAGTGGCATGTTCATTGTTCCATAACTTCAACAATTTTTATGTTCAAAAACATTTGTTACATCATGGGAGAATATTCAAGCGTCAAAAAAGGAAGAAAGAAGACTTTTAACGCCCCAAAATGAAACAATGTAACATGGATGACTTCACTACCGAGCCTGTAAATTCATTAAACAATAAACAAGAAAAGAAAAGAAGATGAAAACATCAAAGAATCAAGGCATGAGATAACATACAAATACTGCAAGTTCTTGAGCAGGCCTAGTTGCGGAACAAGCTGACCAGACAAAGCAGCATTTCCTAGATCACTGTCATCAGGAGCGTGAAAAAAAATAAAAACACAAGGCAACATTAGAAAAAGCATCTTTAGTGACAATGCTTTGAACCAGATGTCAGATACAGAATGGGCATATAAGTGATAAATATCAAGGACAGAAAGCTTACACTCTTATTACACTATTATCATTGTTGCAAGTTACATGAAACCATGTGCATGGATTGACAAGTGTAGGATCCCAACTTGACAAAACATTGTTAGGATCCTGCAAATTTGTCCTCAGACTATGCAAAGCATCACCTGTATCAAAATACAAGAACAAAGAATCAGCTTTGGGCTGCAAGCTACAAATGTTAGGCATTGCAAACTCAGAAATAAACCGCATCACATTGATTTAAACGATACATTTCAAGCACAAAAACAAGTTTCCCAGCACTTGAATTACACGAATCAGTAAACGGAGATCTAATCTTCGGTGATGTACTAGACACACGTGCGAAGAAAAAAAAAATCGATTTCATAAAGTAACAGGGATTAAGGATTCAGTATGCTGTACAGATAAACATTGAATCAGGAGAGTCTGGTAGAAGCAATGCCACGATTTACCCTGTTCATTCCACGTGGCATCATTGCTTGGTTTACATTGCCGCAGGGCATCATAAACCTTAGTAAGAGCATCTGATAAGCCATCCAGCAGTAAGAGTTTCTCTACAAACGTACTCCAGGAGAATCCCATAATACCATAGGAAAAATGAACTACAATAGGGATGAAATATCACTAGAAGATACTCCATCTGATCGCTTCTCCCACAATTTTCTCCTTTTGTCCCAAACCAAAGGAAAAGAGATATAAAGATCACAATGAAACAACCAAGAACGCACCAAGGCTGTCTGGAAAATGGTATCAACCTGAGTTGCGTATAAACTTCCGAGGGGAAAAGAAACCCGATCACCCCAAGTCAATACAATCAAAGAAGCAACCAGCAAAATCTCAAACAAAGTTTGAAGATATTCCTTTTTGTTGAGAGAGTAGGAAAGGAAATGAATGAATGAGCTCAAAAGCTAAAAGAAATCCATACATACCTTCCATGTTAGCAGAAATCAGCCATACAGAGTGAACTATCACGACCAACCAGAAAATAGCTGGAGTCCACACCTTCGTCTCCATCTAAGTAGCCAAAAATCGCAGATCCGAATGATATCTCGCCCCACAATACACCATCACAGAACAACTCTCCTCCAAACTCTAACAAACCCAAACAACTCAATACCATAACTTCCGAAATCTTACATATTAACCTCCCAAGTCTCCACCATTACGGCCCAGGAACAAACTCAAAGCCTTAAAAGCCGATCTCATCCAAATATGCCTTCTAGAACAACCCAGAAAATCCGAACTGAAAAAATCCTCTAAAAAGTAAAAAATCAGAAGAAATTCATAACATTTCCCCCTCCTTCTTCCCGACTTTCCTCTCTTCGCCGAGCAAATCTCTCGCAACTCCCAACCAGTTCAGTGTGACGTAGTTTTGTGTGCGCGTTTTTGAGTGAGGCGTGCACAGAGAAGAGTGAATAGAAGAGACATAGAGAGAGAGAAATGGAGGCTGCCCAAACGGTGCTGCCCGCTGCCCAAACGCAGTCAAAACGCCCTCCCGCTATATTGTGGAAAGTGACGTGACCCACAGGAGGCAGGGGGCAAAACCCCGTTTCGAGTCAAAGCGAGCGTGGGAGTCTAGTGGGCCCCACTGCCCCACAAACCCATTTTCCGTTGCCACGTCAGATGGGCCCACATTTTTCAAAAAGGGTTTGCCAACTTCCCAAAGAAAATATCGACTCTTTTTTTTTAAACAAAAAAGAAAATATCAACTCTATTTACTCCATAGCAACCTATGGAAGGCTATTATTGGTAAGTGCTTTCTTAAACGCTTTCTCAAAAACTTTAAATTTTTTTATTGTTAAAAAGTGATCAAGTGGTTTTAATTTGTCCCTCCCTTTCTCTGTGTGTGTATAAATCAAACTCTATAGATAGGGAAATGTAGTGTCATTGTCAACAAAGATTAGGGATATTGATTAAGAAACAAATTAATGGGCCTATGTAATTGTAAAGTTGTGAATTTAGAATAATTTTGGACCCCACACCATCTCATCATATATTTTCCTTCTTGTCATGTTTTAGTGTTTTCATGAATGAATGAATTTATGTCACTAAATCTTGATTTCCAAATTCAATGAAGTAAACTCTCCATCTATAAATTGGCCTTACTAAATATTGTAAAGATGTTCTCAAGTCATTTCTTGAAGTGGAAAATCACTTTTTACGTATTACTTCGAATGCTTAATATAAAAGCTAATTAGGTATTAAATTTAGTCCAAAATATAAGATTTTAATATATTTTATACCCTAAATCTATAATATTTTATTTAAAATATCTTTATTAATTGTAAAGGCTCCATTCAATGAATAGTTCCAATACACATAATCAAATATGATACTTAAAACAAATCAACACATTTGTGATAAACAATCAACTTAACTAATACTTTCAATCTCTTCAAATTAATTATGCAGTTCTTATATTAAGAACTAGAAGTAGCATATATTTTTTTGGATCTTTCTTATAAGGGCGTTTAATTCATACATATTGATACAGCTAATTAAAATTAGGTACTCTCATTAAATATATTCATATTTTCAAAAAAATTTCAAAATTATCACTGTCTATATATAATTAAGAGTATTTAGGAAAAACAATCAATTAATGCTTTTATAAACATGTAAAGTCCCTTGAAAAAAGGATCAAGAAAATCTTTTAGAAAGTTTCCCATAAAAAGAACTGGCAGAGGAACCATGATAAGATGACTATAATTTTGAAAATGTTATGGTGTCATACATTAAAGTTAAAGTCTAAATCTATGAGCTACAACTAAAGATGTTTTCATTTGGCCGGGAAAAAAAAAAAAAAAAAGCAAAGATGTTTTCAGAGCTCATACAAAACTCAGGATAATATAGAGCCCTATTCAAATGACTAATTAGTTATAATAGATTTTCGGAACGTTTAAACTGACGCCTCTTTTATGAGATTTTGTTGAAGCTCTTGATAGCAATGGCATCAATATTTTCTACTAGTTTGGTTTTTAATATAAGGTCTAATTTTGTATTTTAGTTTAAAATATAAATTAAATCTTATTAAGATCATAAATAGTAAGTTGTAAAGATACCACAATTAAAATTGAACCTGCAATTAAATACGTGCGTAAATCGATCTTCGTATCTAGAACGAAGGAATAATGTGTGCGTGTGACAGAAAAAATCAAATGTGATTTTGACCAAAGGCAGCGAATTTTAAAATTCATGTAATGAACACTTGCACACCATTTGGTTATTAACAAGTACTGCAGATTCAAGAATGAGCAAGGGGGCGCTTCCTCCTAATGGTTCTAATCATAATAAATATTCATAGGCTTGTTAGAGAAAAAAAAAAAGTTGAAATCAGCCCCTTATTTTAGGGTTTATTTGTATACAACTTTTTAAGTGTTTATAAACACTTTTATATAAACTAAGTAGTTATTTTGTATTTCATAAATCATGATTAAAAAATTGTTATTAAAGGCTCCAATCACCATTCCAAGCAAGCTCTTAATTTATTTCAAATTTCATTCCTAATTTTGCTTTGTCTTGACTACAATCAACTAATTCAATAAAAAGGAAGATAATTCGCATGAAAGTAAGCATAAATTAGTTGAAATGGTTCCAAAGTCCAATCAGTTAATTCAATGCTGATCTAGTAGTGTTTCACATCATTCAATTAATTAGTACTCCTCCGGTCCTAAATATAGAATGTATTTTGTAGTGTAATTTATATTATAAAATGAGTTTATATTTAAAACCAAAGGAGTATTATTCTAGTTCTAGAGTAATCGATTATTGTAAAGAAAATCAACTACTACTTTGACACACACATATACTATTTCCAGTTCTTAATATAAGAACTTGTTTGGCTTTTATTTTGATCTTAAATATAAGATCTCAATTTATTTTGTCTCTCATAGTTATCTATTTTTCCCAATATAGTTCTTATAATAATTATAATTATAACCAATACACTTACTAGTAAGAATATTTTAAAAAAAATAATATTTATTTATTACAAATAACTAATTTTTTTAATCTATTTAAATTTGTCAACTAGCTCTTGCTAATATATATTATATGCATACTTGAATGAAAATCGAGTCAAGCCTTGCCTTACCTTTATGCCTAACTCAAAATGCCTCTCGAGGTAAACTTTTGACCCAATACTTGGCTAAGAAGGTCATCGCAATGCATGGGAGAGTTGGTGTGATGAAAAGAAATTAAAAATTAATTTTATTTATTAATCTTTTTTAATAAAGAAGGAATAATTTTATTTAAGATTAAGGTGTAAATTTACTTTAAAAGTTTTCACCAATAAGTATTAAGTACCTGAAAGTTTTTTCAAGTGTAAATTTATCTCAAAATTTTAAAATTGTAATAATTTTACCTCATAACATTAAAAATACTAACAGTTAATGTCACTATTTTAATGATCAATGAAATTGTTATAATTTAAAACTTTTAAAGCAAATTCGCATTTAAAAATTTTTTGGGTGCTAGTGCTCCTAAGTAAAGACTTTTGGGATAAAATCGCACTTCAACGGTTTTATTTATAACATCAATATGTTACAATTTTTTTTAATATGTAGTCATAATTCTATTTATGATCAAAAGTATAATTCCATTGATCCAAAATATTATTTACTATCCTTAATATAAAAACAAGTTAAAGATTCAATTTGATCCTAAATATGAGACATCATTTTATTTTGTTTCTAATATTTATCCATTTTATTTCTAAATAATGTCTATAGTAATTGCATATGTGTAGGAGTTTTCATCATGTGGTACTTCTAATGCACATGATTAATAGAAGTATTTTAGGGGGGGAAAACAACATTAATTCATTATAAATAATTAACTAACTAATTTTTTTTAATTTTTTATAAATCAATTATCTAACTCTTATAATAAAGACCCAAGGTAATATATTCCTTGAAACCAAGATTTAGATCAAAACTAACACTCTTTAGAATCATAAACATGCAATACTTAGCTTGTACCTTTTTACATACTAATAAGCTAAGAAATTTTCAAAGATTGAAATAATAAATAATCTTCACAAGAATTATAAAATTAGTTTATTGAATGAGATGTATGAAGAATAATAGCAGTCACATAAATCAATCAATGTTCATCATTTTTTTAGGAAAAGAATTGGAATAGGTGAATGTCTCGTCTAATACTGGACTCAACTCAGTGTGTTCTTTTAATTTTTTTTCCTCTTTTATTATGAGTCGAATTAGGTTCGCCAAGCCAACTAAGCCTATCAACATCCCACAAGAATCAAAATTTCCACTTATTATATCTAATCAGTATTCTTATAAATTATTAAAAGACTTTGAATTTGAATTGATATTAACATCAATTAAATTAAACTTTGTTATCATTAAAGTAATATGAAAGATCATAGGTAAAATTTCACAAAAAGAATCTAAAAATTACTCCATTACTATATTTGACTTACATGCATCAATTCTCTTCTCTGCCAGCAAATATTGAATATCATAATTTTGGTGGGGATGATTCCTTTCCAAATAGTAGTTGACTATATTGACATTCTCTTTTGTTGATACTTTTTATTTGTTGGGTGAAGAGACAGAATGACACAAAGTGGGGGCTCTTCCACTAGGGATCATTATTGAGCATGACCAAGCCTGCGTTCTTATGCATTCCCTTTTCCCAATTCTTCATAGACAGATTCTTTAATTAGGAATAAAACCTCAAACGTGATTTTGTAATCACACTAATGTTTTCAAACGCACACTTGTGTGGCCCTTAGGAAATTAAGTTCTTAGTAGCCATAGGCCTTTTATCATATCATGACTATGTGCCTCATCTTTTCACGTTTTCTATGTATACATAGGAGAGATTATCAAATTTGGATTCTACCCTTGTCTTTCTTTTTTCCTTTTTCTTCTCCTCATCCCACTCACACCCTTACATTGAAAAATAAACCATTGAGATTCAATATTTTATTAAAATATTTTTTTGATTTTCATGTAGTATGCAATTATAAAATGTTCATATCAAATTTTAGTAGTTTATTTTCTAAATAATTTATGTAATATTATAATACAATTTTATAAGATACTGTAAAATTAGTTAAGTTAGTTAACTATATTAAATGTATTGACTTTTCTAAACTATCATATTTAATGACGTACACTTAAATTATCTCTTAGTAGAACCCTTTACAATCAATAAAAAAATTTTAGAGAAAAGATTCTAAATTTGAGAGATAAAGTGAATTGAGGTAGTATTTCAAAACCAAATCTAACTCCTAACTAGTTTTTACATTGAGAACTAAAGTTAATATTAAATTTTAAACGTTCAATTTTTAATCCAAATGTGAATTTGTAATGAGGAGAAGAAAAGAAGAGAAAGAATAATGAGAGGATCCAAAATTGAGATTATCTGCAAATAATGATTTTTTTCCAATTAAGTTGTAACATGTACAAGAGCTGAGATTTTGAATCCCTAGTCACTTAAGTGACGAGAATTCTTACCCCTCACCCCAACTTAATTGGATATATGCATTGTTTTAATTGATGCATTAATCCAATAATCTTAATTTATTTATTAATATTGTGAAAGAAAAGAAGAAATTTGGAAACATTGAAAAAAAGGGGCAAAAAACTCTGAATGGTCACAATGGAATCATTTGAAGAAGGGCAATGATGTGGATCATTGGTGTTGCTGGAAGAAAGGAATTATGGCACACTTCTAAAAAGCTTCATGCATGCTTTCTTCAATCTTTTTGCTCTTAATTTCATCAACATGGGACCAGCCAAACCCCATCTTCTAAATCTTTAATCATTTCACATCATACAAGTCAAAATATATATGAAGAAATTTTCATTAAACAAAATATGGGTATTTGAAAATATTGAAGAAAAATAACTTCTTGAAATAGGCCTGTGGATCATATAATTGCTTTAACGAAAGACATCTGTTAGTTCTCGACTGGTTCCAGGTTATATGACACTATGAGTTTAAGTTTTGTATTTGATATGATCCAAGTTCTTAAATATTTTTCTTATCATTCTTTAGGTTCCTTTAAGTCGAATGGCATCCTTTATTTTTGTGTGTTTTTGAAACAGACTCTCAAAATTTTTTCCTAGGAATATTCTCATGTATTTATAAAAAAAAACTGGATTGTTTTATTATCATGCTTAAAAATAACTGCACTTTTATTATTATTATTTTTATTCAAAAACTAAAACCATACACCCTCCAGTCCAAAACATATATTACTACCAATCATTTTTTTGTTCCGCAAGAAAGATTAAATAGTTAATTCATTAAATCGATTTAAAATTGGAAAAAAAATTTCAGCTTTATCACTTTTAGACCCGTCTGACTTTTCTACTCTTTTTGGATATCCAATGTCTTCTATCAATAAATATGGTTACAATTAGAAAACTCTGCAAGTAACTTATATTACAAACTAATAATTTCTCCTAGAAAGCACCCTATATTTTGAATCAGATGAACTGGAGTATTTAATTGACAAAGTTAATATTTATTTTTATTTTATGTAATTTCATTCTACCAGTCATAGGAGTGGTAGTGTGAGCTAACCTACGGGTTGTAAATAAAATTCGTGTAAATCAGAAAGAGTCAATTTTCAAATGGGTACGCATTTAGCTAATCCTAACATGTTATTTTTTGTGGTTTTGGCACTAGCTCTCTCTATTGTGATTTACCCATAATAAGGTTACAAGACACTAGAAACAAATTATGATTTTTTATAATTAAAATCTTAAAGGCCATAACTTTTAAAAACATATATAAATAAAATTAAGGAGAGGATAAGAAAAAAATAATGGTATTCCATATATGTCATGCTTCCAAACTTGAGGACGTAAAACTTGAATAATGTGTGTTGGACACAGAAAAGGATACTAAGTTGTGCCATACCATCATTTGCCTTGCACCATCCAAATTTCCAAACTTTCAATATTTGTAATTTTTAATTAATATTCAGCGTTTTTAAATTTTACTATCACGTGTGCATTTATTTTTTGGATTCATGAAAATATTTTTTTATTTATTACGGGACAAAATACAAAGCATCACAATCATCAAACATAGGTGGAGGGACCAGATTAATTTTGGTTTTCAAGAATCATGTTCATGCCCACACGTGTTGACCAATCCATTTGACATTTTTCTGGGGCCTGAAGATTTATTTTATGCTTAAAATTTATTTCCTCTAACCCCTGTTACAAGAATAATTACTTTCACAAAAAAAAAGAGAGAGAGATGAATAATTAAGGGAGAATTACAATAAGTTCTCAGAGAAGAAAAAAATTACAACACAAGTCTCAGAGGTTTTCATTCTCATTAGTGGCTGCTCAGGTTGTTATTGAGATCTATTAGTAATTATTTTTCTTCTTTTAGACTTCATTGTAATTCTCCCAATAAATAATTCTCAAAAATAAAAACATGTAGTTAAAACTGGTTGGACTGATAAATATGTTAAAAATACAAATTTATTTTCAAAAACACCTTATTTAATAATTGGTTGGTGACTTTTAATAATTGATCTCATGAGTAAATACTCTTTTTAATGAGGGTGTAAACTTCCTGTAGTACTTTTCCTATTCTTATTGTAGGACCTAATTAAAGAGCTGATATTAGTCCTATATGTAAGATCTATTTTATTTCATGCATGGTTATCAATTTTTTTTTCAAATTAACCATATATTTATATTCTCCTAACAATAATTAAGTAGGAGAGGGAGGGAGAGAATT
The DNA here is from genome assembly GCF_004799145.2 of Neltuma alba. Classification (NCBI taxonomy): domain Eukaryota; kingdom Viridiplantae; phylum Streptophyta; class Magnoliopsida; order Fabales; family Fabaceae; genus Neltuma; species Neltuma alba. The sequence continues at coordinate 83,872 of NW_021635167.1, forward strand.
AAAAAAGATGCTTAGTGTGTTTTTAAAAAAATCATATTAACTAATTTAATTAATAATTTTAATTTATTCAAATTAGTTAATTAAATTTTATATTAATGACTACATGAGCCGAGTGTCCAAGCCTCTCTTGCTTTCTAGTTAATTAGTAAAAGCCGAAAATGTCTTGGACCAAAATATAGAGTACGTGGAGGCCCTAGTGGACAAAATTAAAAAGGCTTTTGGGCCCCGAAAATGCCCATTAGCTATTAGCCACAGGGGTAGCGTTGTCGGGTTATTATAGGTCTCCTGTTCCTTCATTTGAGAGACTAATACATATTTAGAATAAATAATTAATTTAACTAATTTTTTAATATATTAAATTTATTTATTTATTTTTTATTAAGACGGGAGGTAGCATATCCCAAAAGAACAAAAATTGAAGTTGGAAAAAAAAAATTACTTTTCCTATAAAAGCGAAGGGCATTTATCTCAAGTCAAATGGTAGTAGGTTTCTTCAAATATACGGCATTTTAAATTAAAAAACACGAATCAAGAAAAATATTTGTTTTTTCATAATTCTTATATTTATTATATTTTTTATAAAGAGTTTGACCTCACAATTTCACACTTAAGAAAACAATAAAAAAATGTTTGATGTCAATTAGATTATAAGGTGTGGCAAATAAAAAAAAAAAAGCTAACATTTCAACTTTTCAACTTTACTCCGCACCATAAATTTGGTAACTGAGTATCATATTAAGGGAGGCAATAAAAAGAATGAGTATAAAAAATAATGTTACATGGTTAAATGTGTGTTTTTTTCAAAAAAAAAATACTATGGAAGATGACACATCTTCTTTTTAATACTACCTTCGATCTTAATTATAAGATCTCATTTATAACTATAAACGAGATCTTATAATTAGGATTGGAGATAGTAATATTAACAAGTCACTTCTAATATATTTATATAGACACGAAAAATTTTAAATTTTATTAAATCTTATTCAAAATTTAATAATTTTTTAATTTTATCATTATTTAACATACATTATATTATATTAGAACAAAGTTAATATAATAATAAATGAACAATAAAATTATATATTTATATAAAAAAATTTATCTCCCAACCTCATAAGTAGGGAGAAAAAAAATCTTCTTATTCTACCTTAGAACCAGAGGAGTACCATATAAGATTGGGAAATAGCTGGCAGGCTAGGCCCTACAAATCAATCGACTGGATTAGTGGATTACTTCATAATTGAATATTCTATTATTTATTTGGAATGATGCTTACCAAACAAATTTTAACCTAGGATTCCAATAAAATTATTTGAAACGCCAAACATGCTTTTTAATTCTATTTCCATTCTTCTTCTTCTTTTTTGGTTTCAATTCATTTTTCGCTTTTCCCCCTCTATATGTTCGCCAAAATGTCTCTATCAAACCAAGGAGGCCTGGACGTGGGATGTTTTCTTAAAATTTGGCAAAGCCATCTTTCGTACCAGACTAAAGTTTGAATTAACCAATAGTGCTGAATTGAACATTTTAAACAGCTTTTATCATAAAAAATTGAATTTGTATCATGCTATAAGCAAATTCACAAAAGCTAAAAATGAAATCACCTGGTTATGTGAAAAATTATGTGGCAGAGAATGAAAAGATTACTGAGAATAACAAGTTCAATGTTGTACCTAACCCTTTCAACAAAAAGTGATGCTAGATTTAAATGATTGACCTCGTATATAATGAGCTGATGGCATTTAAGTCTTAAGAAAATATTTTAAGTGATTAAAAAAATACATATTTCAATAAAAAATTAAAAAAAGTTATTTTAAAAGGAAAATGATATTAATATGTCTCTCGCCCTTAGCATATGCATCCATACCATCTGAGATTTTTTTAGATCAAATAGAAAGATTTTCATAAAATAAATTATCTCTTCCTCTTTTATACTAGCCAATTTTATGATATGAAACAGTCCAGAGTTTTTTGTTTTTGAATTAAAGGAATATATATCTGGTGACTTGAAGTTACAATTTAAATCAAACTCATGACTTCCCAACTTATAAAAAAAATTCTCATGTCGTTGAGTTACGATGCCATTGAATTCACATGAAACAGCAACGCATAATTGACACCAAATTATATTAAAGTTTACAAGGCAAACCCTAAAACACTAAAAATTAACTATTACTTCCGGTTCTTAATATAAGAGCTACTTTGGAATTAGATTTAATCTTAAATATAATACCCCAATTCATTTTGTTTCTCAAATTTATAATTTTTTTTTTCAAAATATCCCTATTGATTATGAGAGGTTCCCATCAAAGAATAGTTTCCAATGCACATAATTAAAGAAAGGGTTAATTAATCTGCAAGTCCTTATAGTTTTAACTAATTTTGAATTAGATCCTTATAGTTTTTTTTCTTTTTATCAGGTCCTTATACTTTCATTTATTTTTAATTAGGTCCTCGCATTTATTTTTCTTTTTATTAAGTCCTTATAATTTCACTAAAATTTTAATCAGGTCCATCTAGTTTTAATTTTTATTTACTAATTAAATATAAACTTAATTAAGTAAATTAATACTGAAATATAAAATATTAATAATTATATAATAAAAGATAAGTAATATAATTAATTAATTAAGGAAATTTTTTTAAAACAATTAATTTTTTTTGCTAAAAAAAATAAAAGTATTATAATAATTCATTATTTTTAGAATATTATTGTTTATAAACTAATATTACATAATATATACTATTTTATGTTTATAGAATAGTACTATTAGAATTTATAAAATAAAGAATAAAAAATTCAGGGACTTACTTAAAAATAAGGTGATCTTATAAGGACTTGATAAAAAGAGAAATAAATACAAGGACCTAATTAAAAACAAGTGAAAGTATAAGGACCTGATAAAAAGAAAAAAAATTATAAGGACCTGATTCAAAATTGATTGAAACTATAAAGACTTGCAAATTAATTATCCCTTAAAGAAAATAGTATAGAGAAGTCAACACACAATTGTTACAATTAAACAACTTAACCAACAAGTGTTGTTCTAAGTAAAAAGGATTTGGAAACCTTAAGCATCATGTTTCGAGTTCGATCCTTGGGACAATATGTATGAAGAAAACCATTATGGGTAGGAGTCCCTACTACGGCGTCTGATAGTATCCCAAGAGATTAGTCTCCTACTATTCGAATAGGAGAATACTTTGGGTAATAAAAAAAAACTTGACTAATTTCTTTAAGTTGTTTGGTATGAGGGAAATGGATGGGACGGAAGGGAAGAAATTTTTTTAATAAACTCTATTTAAAAAATTGGAGAAGTGGGATTTTAAAATTTTAATAAAAAGAAGTAATATAAAAGAATAATAAAAATTAACTAAAAGCTTGTAACCCTACTTTTTCAATTTTTTAAATCAAGCTCATTAAACTTTTTCCTTCCCTCCCTTTCCCTTCATTTCCCTCATACCAAATGGACCCTTAATCTTCTCCAATTAGTTATCTAGCTCTTTGTTATGGGCCAAGGAGTGAATCAGAATGATGTGGGCCAGATTGGATAGAATGAGCTGCTGCAGGAGACAACCAGGCTTCAGGAAGAAAGCGGCCCACATCACGGCACACGTGAGAAGAGGCTCACGTGGAAATTGAGGAATGACTTATGGATATATGCCGTTAGAGGAGAGAGGGAAGGATGGGGAATATGGATGATTCTCTAGTTCTCTCTTTCTGTGCCTTCTCATCCTCTTTGAATATTTCGTTCTTCCTGAAGTGATTTCTCTCCTTTCCCCTGCTTTTCTGTTATTGTGTGATTGTTGAGCTTGTATCTAGATACTGTACTATACTAAACGTCATATATATGCATAAATAAATCCAGATTATCCATATCTGCTTGTCATTTAATTGTTTATTTTATAAGAACATTCTATTTGGTGCTTTTATTGCTATGGCCAAGATAACATGCTTCAAAGATGTGCAAGCTGAGGACAAAACATTGACTGAATATATTGGCCAATTAGAGATGACTTCAAAAGAGCGAATGGATGGCATGGAGGCATCTTTGGGCACCCGTTTTGATCATTTAGAGTCCACACTAGACATCTTCATGAACTCTACTAGCCCTCATTTTGATAAGTTGGAAGTTGTACTTGAGAACTTGACTAGGCAATTGGGCTCTTTGAACCGCGGATATGAGAAGGTGGGTGAAGGCTCCCATTCAAGTGGGTCTTCTGATTGGACTAGTGCATCTGGCTCCCCGAAACTGCTTAAGCTTGATTTTCCTAAATTTAGTGGGACTGATCTGACCACTTGGATTTTCAAAGCGGAACAATACTTCTCTTATTATCACACTCCAGATGTATAGAAGATACTCATCGCCTTGGTGAATTTTGATGGCGATGTTATTCTGTGGTTCCAAATGCAACAAAAGACATGTCTGATGACCAATTGGGCTTCGTTGCTTTGTGCCATTAAAGAGAAGTATGGTCCTTTCCCGTATGAACAGCCCTGGGTTTGTTTATTTCAACTGACGCAGATAGAGTTTGCTAATGCTTACTGTCGTGAGTTTCTGGCCCTCGCTAACCAAACAGATGGCATATCAGATGACGCCTTGTTGGATTGCTTTATAGGTGGATTAAAACCTAGTGTGCAGTTCTTGAATTGGCCAAATTATTTAATGCCAAAATTGGGCCACCGGTCGATTCAATTAAGCCCATGTTGTGGGGCCCAAGTAAAGGTAGAGGGTATAGGAAACCCTTGCTTGCTTCTACCACCACAATACAGTCTCTGCTAGCATTGACAAAGAGCACCTTACCTTCATACCTTGATGATGAAACCATTGCCTACTATAAAAAAAAAAAGTCACTGGCCAAGATGCTAATCTGACAAGAAAAGGGCTTGTGTTACATGAAATGAGAAATTTTCTCCAACACACTACTGCTGTAATCGACGATACGTGTTGATGGATTGTCATGATAGTGATGATGATGGCATTGGTGTAATATTTGGTGGGACTAAAAAGCCTAAGGACGACACTACTAGCATGCATTATCTTTCCCTTCACGCCTTTCAAGGTCAACAGGGTAAAGCTACTACCCGGTTCGAGGGCTCCATTAATGGCTTAGTGTTACAAGTGTTACTTGAAGGGGGCAGTTTTGACAGTTTTGCTCGTCCTCAAGTTGTGAAACATTTAAAATTACCTGTTGAAGCAACGGGCAAGGTATGGGTGATGATTGGAGATAGGCATGCCATGAACAGTGAGGGTTTGATTTGCACTCTTCCAGTTCAGATTTAGGGCCATCTTATCAAATTTCCTGCCTATGTGTTACCTGTCGCAGCATCCAACGTGGTGATTGCTCATCATGGCTCGCTATATTGGGCCCTCATGTCACTGATTATACTATTGGCCACTCTAAGATTAAGTTTTTCAATAATGGGACCTTTGTTACACTGCATCGCAAAACCCAATCCACTGTCAATCGAGCAGAATTTCACCAACTACAGCATTTGGTGCGTATGGGTGCTGTCTCAGAATTTTTTATGATGCATTGTGACATGACAGATGCAAGTGATCTTGATCTGCCCACGGACATTCCTAATGATATGAAGACTCTGTTACATGGATACAAGTTGGTGTTTGCCAAACTTACGGGTTTATCTCCACTAAGGGCTTACAAGAACCATATAATACTGCAAAAGGGTGTTAGCCTTATCAAGGTAAGATGGTATCAATATCCCTTCAGTCAGAAAGATGAGATTGAACGGATGGTCATGAAATTATTGCAAGAGCATTTGATGCAACCTAGCAATAGCCAATTTTCTGCACCAGTTATTCTTATCAAGAAGAAGGATGGTACATGGCGGTTCTGTGTGGATTACAGAGCTCTTAACGCCATCACCATAAAGGATTCATTTCCTATGCCTACCTTGGATGAACTATTGGATGAAGTTGGTGGGTCCTCTTATTACTCGAAGCTTGATTTGCGTCTTGGTTATCACCAAGTCTTAATGTATGTTATGGATAGGGAGAAAACGACTTTTTGGACACATCATGCATTATATGAGTGGCTCGTAATGCTTTTTGAGCTGACCAACACCCCAGTTACATTTAGGCTCTTATTAATTCAATCTTCCAACCATTTTTGTGCAAGTTTGTATTAATTTTTTTTAAGAGCCTAAAATGTAGCTGGGGCATTGGTAAGCCCAAAAGGCATTACAAGCTACTCATACAACCCATGATGTGTTCAAAAAGTCATTTTCTCCCTATCCACAACATGCATCAAAACCTAGTGATAATTGGAACGCAAATCAAGCTTCCAATAATAAGAAGACCCACCAAGTTCATGCAATAGTTCATCCACGGCATGCATAGGAAATGAATCCTTTACGGTGACGGCATGAAGGGCTTTGTAATCCGCATAGAACCGCCAGGTACTATCCTTCATCCTTCTTCTTGACAAGAATAACTAGTGTAGAGACTGGGCTATTGCTAGGTTGTAACAAACCCTCTTGCAGTAATTCCATGACCATCCACTCAATCTCATCTTTCTAATCGAAGGGATACTGATACAGTCTCATCTTGACAAGCCCAACACCTTCTTACGGTATTATATGATGCTCATGAGTGCTTAGTGGAGGTAAACCCATAGGTTTGGCAAACACCTGCTTGTATCCATGTAACAGAGCCTTCATATCTTCAGGAATATCTGTGGGCAGATCAAGATCACTCGCATTCATCGTGTCACACTGCATCATAAAAAATTCTAAGACAGCATCCATATGAACCAAACGTTGTAGCTGGTGAAATTCTACTTGACTGACGATGGATTGGGTTCTGCTGTGCAGTGTAACAAAGGTCCCATTGTTGAAGAACTTAATCTTACAACCAGAAGGCCTTATCATCCAACCCATGGCTATTGTGGATTCCAATATGCTTCAACAAGGGAACCACCTCATACTGCAAGTTTTGATCAGTGGGAAGGACTTCCTGCTCCTACTTGGGAGACTGTCTCTGATTTTCAGCAATGTTACCTAGCCTTTGACCTTGGGGACAAGGTCTCTTTCGAATGGGGGGTAATGTTATGGGCCAAGGAGTGAATCAAAATGATGTGGGCCAGGTTGGACAGAATGAGCTGATGTAGGAGACAACGAGGCTTTAGGAAGAAAACGGCCCACATTGTAGCACACATGAGAAGAGGCTCACATGGAAATTAAGGAATGACTGAAGGATATATGCCGTTAGAGGAGAGAGGGAAGGGTGTGCAATATGTGATGATTCTCTGGTTCTCTCTTTCTGTGCCTTCTCGTCCTCTTTGAATATTCTGTTCTTCCTCTGGTGATTTCTCTCCTTTCCTGTGCTTTTCTCTTATCATGTGATTGTTGAGCTTGTATCTAGATATATACTGTAGTGAACATCATATATATGCATAAATAAATCTAGATTATCCATATCTGCTTGTCATTTAATTGTTTATTTTATAAGAACATTCTACTCTTATATTGAAGACTAAAATTGCTATAATATAAACACCTCTAACAACTGTGAAATTAAAGCCTTCAAAAACTTGAGATAAAAAGGAAACGTTAGCCATTTCTAAAAGTATGAGTTGAACCAGGACTACAGATAAAGGCAAAGAGGTATGTGGCAGGTGTCAACTTTCGATCAAATTAGTGTTTTATAGATGAGGAATATTATGTCAAGAAAGTTACTATCTTTAAAACTCAATGATGTTAAAATTGTAAACTAATAATAAATAGTGTAAATAGTTGTCATGAAAAAAATTATTAATTGAGAAAATTACATAAGAAAGGAAAATAATTATAAAGCAAATCCAGAAGTTATTATTTCTTAGGTTAGAACTTGTCGTTACAGACTGATTACGTTGTTATCACTACTACAAAAAAAAACATTTAACGGCGGTTAAAATGAGCTTTTTACAGCGGTTTTGAGACCGATGTCTATACCATCGAAGTAAAATGTAGAGGATTTCACAGCGTTTTAAGAACCACCGTGGTATGTGACTTTTCACGAAGGTTATGTAAATAACTATCGTGAAAATTTTTTGTTTTTTTAGGCTACGTTTCATCCTACTGATCAGGATGGAACTGGAGAACAAAGCCTTAAAGGAAATCTCTCACCAGTTAAAAGCATTCTGATGGAGTAAACATAGATTCTTTTCCCACCGTAATAGCGTCACTTAGCTTCACCTTCAGCCACCAGATCGAAGCCACTAAGATTTAATAAAGATAAAATCAAAGACTCAGATCTGCTAAAAATTAAATCTCTTTAAACTCATATTAAACATCATATTTTTAACCAAAGAAAATGATCATATCAAACCACAAAAACTATGAAATCCACAGAAAGAATAGAGGTGAAAAACTCATTAATAAGAATAAAGAGGATGAGGAGATGGCGACGGCAATAGCAACAACGAAGATAATGGAAGAACATGACAGAAATGATAGAAGTAATGGATAAATGTCGACAAATGTAGGAGGAGGGAGAAAATCGAGTGAGGATGATATAGAGGACTATGAGCTCTGATTTGAAAAGTGAAAACTATCGCGTGATGGATTTAAAAATTCTGATAAACTTTTTATGGCGGTTATTTTAAAAACTGCTGTTAAAATTATTTTTTACAGTGGATATTTAAAAAACTACCATTAAAAGTACGCCTATAATTACAGAAATGTTATCGTTATATTTTTTACAATGTTTTTTCTAATAATCACTATAAATTAGCGTTATGAAAACTCTTTTTTTGTAGTAGTGTTATTAGGACTTTTTAGTAATTATTTTTTAAAAAAATTTTATTGTAATTCTCCCTTCTTAATTTAGAAATTCGATTCTTAATAAAATGAATCCTATGGACAAGAAAGGGAACCAAAAGAGAAAAACAACATAGATGACATGGAAAAACTCGCAGGAGATGAAGTTTCAAGACGTTAAAATATTGAACTCGTCCAAGAGATGACCTAAAGATAGAGTGGGAAGGTAGGATCTTTGATCAAATTAAATACTATCACGTATCACCAATTAATTAATCTTAATCTTAACCTCATTATAGTATAATATCTTAGTTTCTGAAGTGGTTATTATTAATGCAAATACAATATAAACAGAAGATTCGGTAATAAGAAGACAAAATGGGAAAGTCCATGAGTTAAATGCTCGTCATACCTGACATGCTCATTGAAGTAGGTAACCTAGCTTTTCATTTGTCTTATCTATTTATTTATTTCTATATTAGCGACGTTTGTCCATGTCTATTTGTTTTCCTGCTCTACTTCTATTGTTGAATCATCTGCTTTTCTTGCTAAAAAAATAAAAATAAAATCATCTGCTTTATTCTTAAAGTCAATCTTACCCCTCTACATTTTTTTCCTTCATATTACAAGAAAAAATTTATCTACTTTAGTTATAAATAAATAAAATTACTCCCTTCGTTATTTACATTTTTAATATAACTATATGAAATTTGGTATTATTAAATTGGATGTGAGCATTGGTAAATTGACTCTCCTAAAGTCACAACTCCCTCAGTATACTATTATGAAGCATCTTTAACGAATTGACGCGTACCAAAAAATATTGTTGGTTAGTTGATATGTGAAGGTATTTTCAAATTTACTCTTCTTTAATTATAGCTGGCCATTTTAATGTCTAATACCCATCATTATAATTATTTGAACTCTTAGGGGCATTTTAAGTATAAAAAAAGGTATTACTCCCTTGGTTTTGATCATAAGTCACATTTTGAAAAACATCATTTGTCGTAAAAAATGCTCTCTCTAGTCTCATATATACTCCTCTAGTCTTATTTATAATGCGTTTCTAACGAATTTCATACAGACTGATAAAAGAAACCTTAAATTACATTAATTCTCCATAAATATAGTAACTTTCTAACTTTACTCTTAGTTAATGTATACATACTTTTTTTAAAAAAAAAACTATCTATGGTGTAATAAATGAACAAAATAGTACATTTATGCTAAAAAGTAAATAAGGTTATTTATAAAAAGGATCAAGAAGAATATTATCCCTCTATTTTATAAATAAGACTAGAGAAATATGATATGGTTTTTGAGGCAAGCATAATCCCATTTATAAGATATATTTAAAAGGTGTCTAAAATTTAGAACAAGAAATATAGGATTTTCAGAACAACGTGTTAAATAATAATCAATAGATGGGTGGAAGCCCGTGGCTCAATTAATACCAGGCACTTTTTTTTATGGCTTTTGGGTGATAGTTTTGAAGTTATATACTATGTCATGCTAAAGTTATCATTTATATAAATTGACCTTCTCCTTCTCACTCCCCCTTTTCTTTAATTTCAAGCACCCATCAGTTTGAGAGATTTCTTTCCTTTTGCTTTCTTTAAACCAGAAAAAGAAATTGCAGAAACTAGTTAATGCCGTGTTAGTACAGAGTAATCAATAAATAAATTTGGTCAAAGGGTAGTATTGTCCACCTGTCCGCTATGAAACATGAATCAATTAAAGGCGTGGGAGCTCACAACAAACAAAGCATTTAGGTGCGCTTATTAAAGCACTCGGACATAGACAAGACCCAGAAGAAGAAGAAGGCTCAATAACAAGAATCTCTAATGGAGAGGTCACCGACTCCACCACAAGAAGAACAAAAACCGAAGGTTTCAGAGCCGCCGCCGAAGAAAGCCATTTTCTATATTCACCACCCAAGCCATTTCCTTCAACAACTTCTCAGGTCTCTGTTGAAGTGTCTAGGGTTACATGAGATCTCAGTCCATAACAACGACGATCCAAGGAGCCTCAATGCTCTCTCATGCGGTGCAGATTACTCCGGTGGATGCAACAATCATGCAGCAGCAAGTAAACAAGACGACGTCGTTCCTTCTTCCCCTCCACAACCAGCTCCAGATCCAAGTGCTACAACAACAGACCAGGTGTGTGTAAATATATATTCCAGCTCAGTGTTAAGATCTCTGCGAAAAACCCACACTATTGTTGATTTTAAAGGAGCATTAATTAACATTTTTTGATTTTATTATGTTCCTGTTCCAAGTTACTAAAAGAAGAATTTAATTCTGAATCAGTTTCCACATTACTCCTCGGATGAGTTGATAAATTTTGTAGTTTTAAAGACATATTTAATGATTTAACCTCTCTTACTTGATTTAAGTGAGGTGATTGAAAATGCTTTATAATAGAGAACCGATGAAGTAGCTTCTAGTACTAATTTTTATTTATGTATCATCATCAAACACTCTTAAGCTTTAAGCTTTGGAGCTTCATCCACTAATAAAGTTTCTAATTTTTTTTAATAAGAAGTGATTTATTTGAGTTAATATTCTGATTGGTCATTAATTTCGGATGTTCTATGTTCATTAATTTTGGATGTTCTACACTTCTTATGCGGGGGGAAAAAAGTTCTGAATAGATTTGGATTGATTGAACAGTCAAATTTCACCCGTGTTACAATTTTTTTTTTGGCAAACTATGAGAACTTAAATTTTATAGTATGTACAGGATATAGCCAGCTGGTGAGAATTTTTTTTTTAATTCAGTGAAAAGTAAAAAAATAGGGGAAAAAAATATTACATATGTATATATATTATCAGTACATGATCTATAAATATCTTTGCAAGTTGAATCTGAAGTAGTATATTGATATGTTGATTGTTACATTGATACGATGATTTATGTGCGTGTATTGATGTGGTTATTGCATTTTTGTGCAGCTACTAGCAAGGCGTCATTCTGGAAGGCCAGGGCCAACTCCAGGACCAGGTCCTCAAACTAATTAGCTGGATTTCACTAAACCAACAAACGTTAGAGATACTGATTACTAGATCTGCGTTTTAGAGATACTTTAAATTGTCTACAAAGAGCTACGTTCTCCCTTACCATTCTTACACAGTCAGCAGGCCTCTCCCCTACAACCTCCTCTCCTTTTAGATCTCTTGCCACCTTCAAGCCCTCAGCCACCCCCCAACATTCAGCTTCAAAGGCCGTACACCAATCCAATGCATCTCTACAAATTCCATTCTTAGTAAAATGAATCCTATGAACAAGAAAGAGAACAAAAAGAGAAAAAACAACACAGATGACACAGAAAAACTTGCAGGAGATGAAGTTTCAAGACATTATAATATTGAACTCGTCGAAGAGATGACAATATTGAACAATTAATTAATCTTAATCTTAATTAACCTTATTATAGTATAATATCTCAGTTTCTGAAGTGGTTATCATTAATTTAAATATATTATAAACAGAAGAGTCGGTAATAAGAAGACAAAATGAGAACGTCCATGAGTTAAATGCTCGTCACATCTGACATGTTCATTGAAGTAGATAACCTTGCTTTTCATGTATCTTATCTATTTATTTGTTTCTGTGTAAGCTACATTTGTTCATGTCTATCTATTTTGCTCCTTTACTTCTATTGCTAAGTCATCTGCTTTATTCTTAAAGACAATCTTACCCCTCTACATTTTTTTCCTTCATATTACAAGAGAAAATTTATCTACTTTACGTATAAATAAATAAAATTACTCCCTTTGTTATTTACATTTTTTAATATAACTAGATGAAATTTGGTATTATTAAATTGGATGTGAGCATTGGTAAATTAATTCTCCCCAAGGCACAACTCCCTCAGTTTACTATTATGAAGCATCTTTAACGAATTGACTCATACCAAAAAATATTGTCGGTTACTCCTTCCGTTTCTTATTATAAGAGACATTTGATGCTTATGGCATGTTCCCATATATAAGAGACACTTAAAAGTTGTCTCTATTTTTTTGTATTGATTTCCTATTTTTCCTTTATTTATTTTTTCTCCAACTCATACTCTCTCTCTCCCTCTCACTTCTTTTTCTTTTAATAATTTAATTGTTCTCTCTCATACTCTCTCTCCTTATTAATGGGGGCATTGTTGAAAAAAATATTATACTTTTTACACATTAATTGTTCTCAACTAATTTTAACTATTTTTTTTAGCAACGTAATTTGATTATTTATCTCTTATAATAAGGAACGGAGGGAGTAGTTGATATTTGAAGTTATTTTCAAATTTACTCTTCTTTAATTATAGCTGGCCATTTTAATATCTAATCCCCATTATTATAATTATTTGAACTCTTAGGGGCATTTTAAGTTAAAAAAAAAAAGAAGTATCACTCCCTTGGTTTTGATCATAAGTCACATTCTGGAAAACATTATGTCATAGAAAATACTCTCTCCAGCTCGTATATACTCCTCTAGTCCTATTTATAAGGTATTTAAGTTTATTTCATAGAGATTAAGAAAAATCTCAAATTGTATTAACTCTCAATTAAAATATAGTAACTTTCTAACTTTATTCTTATGTAATATAGATATCGTTTTTTGAAAAAAAATAACTATCTATATTGTAATAAATTGATAAAATAGTACATCCATGCCAAAAGTTAAATGAGGTGATTTATAAAAAGGATATAAAAAAAACATTCTCTTTCCTCCTTATAAAGATGATCAGAGGAGTAGGATATGGTTTTTGGGGCAAGTATAATCCCATTTATAAGATACATTCAAAAGGTGTCTAGTTGACACTTGGGGGGAAAAAAAGTGTCTAAAATTTAGAACGAGAAATATTGGATTCACTACAAGAAAATGTTGAAGTAGCAGCGGAACATTTCTAGCGGTTCAACAAAACCGCTAGAAATTCCAAATATTCCTAGCGGTTCCTATAAAAACCGCTGCAAAATACAGACGGTTTGACCATTGCCCGCACATTTCTAGCGGTTACCACCTAACCGCTAGAAAATTAGAGCTAGAAAATTCCCCGGGCTTTGGCGGGAACTTGGCGCCAGATTTGTAGCGTTTACTTTCTAGCGGTTCAGGCTAATAAACCGCTAGACACCGAAAAATTCTAGCGGTTGATGCATGAAGTGCTAGAAATATTTTTCATTCCCCGAGGAGTTTAGAAATTTCTAGCGGTTCGGTCCACAACCGCTAGAAATTTTTAGCGTTTGTGGACCGAACCGCTAGAAATTTCTAGCGGTTCTAGACCGAACCGCCAGAATTTCTAGCGGTTCTGGGCAACCGCTAGAAATTGCTAGCGGTTTGGACCGAACCGCTAGCCAATTCCCGAGGCACATGTGACCGTTGGGAATTTCTAGCGGTTCGGCCCAAAACCGCTAGAAATTTCTAGCGGTTTTGTGCCTAACCGCTAGAAATTCTCGGTCTATATATACCCCCCCACACTCTCACTTCTTCAATCGTTCTGGAAGCGAAGCTCTGCTGAATTTTCTCCACAAACATATTCGAGTTCTGATTCAGTTGCAGATCCTTATTTTATTGATAAATAATTTTTATTTTATGTTTTATTTTATTTATTTTATTATGTTGTAGCTTATAAATAATTTTTCTTTTTATTTCATTTATAAATAATTACTATTTGTTGTTATTAGGATGACTCGTCGACACGGGAAAGACCCAGTTGATCCTGAGAGAGCTGGACCCAGTGAGGTTCATCATGATGCTGGTGAGCCATTCCCCAGCATTCATGACTACGATCTCAGCGAGGAGGATATCCTCAGTTTTATGGAGCAGGATGATGTTGAGCGGACTGAGGAGGCTCATTTTACTGGGGATGAGCAACCCCATGCTGATGCTGATGCTGCTGACGAGGAGGAGGAGGAGGAGCAGGATCAGGGGAATGAGTATCCCCAGGCTGCGCAGCGTCCTGCTCCGAGACGTCAGGCTGGTTATGAGGTGGAATTTGTCGGTAAGTATTTATTTAACTTTTTAAAGTTTTGATCAGTATTTAATTTATATAGAAATTGTATTAATTTATTGATATATAATTTATTTCTTAATTAAATTTTGCAGACACTGAGGGGAACAGGTCCTATCGGAGGCTGACAGCCAGAGAGCTGTCTATGATGACGAGCGGACGAGTGGTTGTGCCGCTCAATGAGTTGGGCCAACCGACGAAGAAAGGTGGCCAGTTGTACAACAAGTACGTGCGCCTCCTTGGTCAGCAGTGGACGCTGTTCCCCATCTACGTGCAGGACTGGAAGAAGATCACCTCAGACAAGAAGCAGCAAGGTGGGAAATGATGAAGGTAATATAAAATTGTTATTTATAATTTTTTTTAATTTAAATAAATGATTATATATTTTGTTTTCAAATAATTTAATTGTTTGATTATAATTTTTTATTTATTTAATTTGTTTGTTATTTATAATATTTTTAAAAGTAGTTAAATGAATATATATTTTTTATTTAAATTATTTAAAAGTAGTTAAATGAAAATAATTTGTTATTGATTTCATTAATTTATTACTTATAATAATTTTAAATTTAGTTGAGTAAAAATATTTTTTCATTTAAATTACTTAATTGTTTAATTATTATTTGTTTTTGATTAATTTATATTTTATTTATAATATTCTTAAATTAGTTAAAAACTAATTATTTTTTTTTATTATTGAAATTGCTTAATTATTTGTTTATAATTTGTTATTTAGTTAATTTATTATTTTAATCATAGAGTAAATTTATTCTGGGGGAGGAGTTGAGGGCTGACACGATCAAGAGGCTTGGGATGGCATGGAAGAACAGGAGGGCCGACCTGTGGAGGGAGAAGAAAGGTGACGGGACGAGGCCCCTCCAGGAGATACTGGCAGATGTACCTGGTGGAGTCCCGGACCAAGACTGGTCCAGTTACGTCTATTTTAGGATGACGGCTGACCAGATGGTATGATAATATTGTATTAATTATAATTTCTTTATTTTTTATCCGACTTGACTCATTTAATTTAATTTTTTTACATTTTGCTTCAGGCTCTTTCTAGGAGAAATGCTGGGAGCGTCAGGCATCAGACGATACGTCATAGGGCTGGATCCAGGAGCTTTGCGATCACTTATGACGAGATTGTGAGTACTTGAAATAAATTTATTAAATATGTATATGTATTTAATTTGTAACTAATTATTTCTTTGATTTCATTTACAGAGGGAAAAGACGCAGCAGGAGCGGGGATACACGCCCACTTATGGCGAGATGTGGCCGATGGTGTATAGACCCCGAGACGGGCGTGCGTCGGATGAGGTTGAGGAGATAGCGGTAAGTAATAAATTAAATATTAATATAATATCACAGTGTAGATATCATTATATTAT
The DNA here is from genome assembly GCF_004799145.2 of Neltuma alba. Lineage (NCBI taxonomy): Eukaryota > Viridiplantae > Streptophyta > Magnoliopsida > Fabales > Fabaceae > Neltuma > Neltuma alba. The sequence continues at coordinate 100,028 of NW_021635167.1, forward strand.
AATTAACTTCTTTATATTAATTTTGGTAGGCACGGATGACTCAGGTCGATTCCGAGTTGCGTGAGTCTCAGGGGTCTGCCTTGGATCCCACCGCCTCACTTTTAGCGGGTCGTGGCCGGCCGCAGCACCCTGGTCGAGTTAGCGGGCTTGGACTTGGACCTACACCGACTAGGTTGCCCCGCTCAAGTGGCGCTGGCCCTTCATATACTGCTGGGAGCTCTCATGCGAGTGCGAAGCGGCCGGGTTCCTCATCCTCAGAGGAATTGCGAGAGGAGCTCAGACAAGAGTTCGAGGCCAGGATCGTGGAGCGTGATCGTCAGTTCCAGGAGCGTGATCGTCAGCTCCAGACGCAGCTTGACCAGCTCTTGGCAGCTGCTACGGCTCTGCGTCATGTGGTGGTCAGTATAGCTCCAAACATCTCGGTTCCTGACATCCCCGACCTACACATGCCACCAGTCCCGCCCCTACCCCCCCCATCCGCCAGTCCAGTCCCAGCAGGTTGAGCGGCCTGCCCACCCCCAGCCGGAGGATTCAGCAGAGGATGATCACGATGATGCTGCTTCTGCCCCCACCCATGATTTGCTTTCATTGTATGGGATTTTATTAGAATCTTGATTTTACGGTTTTATATACTATTTAGATATTTATTTAAATTTTATATTTATTTGTTTACTTTATTGATTTATTTCTATAATTTTATTTATGTCAAGTACTAATTAATATTGAAATATTTATTTATTTATTACAACATCAACATTACAATTTATTAAACACGTTAAACATGTTAATTAATCAAAATAATTCTATAATCATTTATTAATTTAATAAATATTTATTTTCGTAATGTTATTAATTTATTGTGCGGTATTTCTATTTAATATTTAAAAATAATATCGTTTGTAGCGGTTCAAAAACCGTTAGAAAATTCAACTGGATTTTAACTGTATTTTCTAGCGGTTTTATTGTGAACCGCTAGAAAATTTGCTTATTTTCTAGCGGTTCACAGGAACCGCTAGAAAATTAGCAAATTTTACCTAATTTTCTAGCGGTTTTATAACCGCTAGAAAATTCAAAACCGATGGAGACAAAATTCCCGTTAAACCGCTAGAAATTTCTATCGGTTTGTAACCGATATTTAGAATTTCTAGCGGTTAATAACCGCTGGAAAATGAAAATTTCCGTTAAAACCGCTACAAATTTGTAGCGGTTTTGTAACCGCTACAAAAAAATGACCGTTCCACCAGCCTCCTTTATAAGCTGAAGCACTCCAACTGAATTCCATTTTAACTTCTCTTTGAGCTCTGTGTCATATTTTCACGAAATTTGAGCATTATTAGTGATGGATAGGTCGTGGATCAACTTGCACCGGTCGACTCCGCAATACTTGGCTGGTCTAAACTATTTCTTGGATTTTGCTTTCGCCAATGCTGCCGTAAATGGTAAGATTCAGTGTCCCTGTCCTAAATGTAATTTCAAAAAGTGGCATCCCAAAGATATTGTTAGGGAACATTTAATCTTTAAGCCTTTTCCGCGAGAGTACGTATTTTGGCAACTACATGGGGAACGGCTAGATATGGGTGCTGAGTCAGTGCCAGTAGTTTCACGGATGGGAGTTCGAGTGGATGAAGCCGATGCCGTGAATGATGCTGTGCGTGATGCTTTTGGTGTTCACGAAAGCTCGAATCCCAACGAAGATGAAGTAGAGGGACCTCAACCGGAGTTTCTAAGAAACGAAACTGCTCGGGAATTTTTTGACCTCATGACCGAAGCTGACAAGCCTCTTTATTCTGGGTGTACAAAGTATTCGAAGTTGTCATTCTTGGTGAGGCTGTATCACATCAAATGCTTGTGCGGTATGACTGACAAGGCGATGTCTATGTTGCTGGAATTACTGGGAGATGCTTTCCCCCAAGCTGAATTCCCTCCATCTTTTTACGAAGCAAAAAAGATTATTAACAAGCTTGGCTTGAACTATAAGAAGATAGATGCATGCCCAAACGACTGTATGCTATACTGGGGAGATGATGCCAACAAAGAGATTTGTACGAGATGCAAGACGTCACGCTATAAGTCGGTACGGAAGGGCAAGAAGCAAAAGAAGAAACCGGCCAAAATTCTCAGGTACAAATTATTACAGCGTGTTACTTGTTCCGTCTCTAAAAATATTCGATATTTGAAATTCTTAAAACAATTGATTATGTCATCAATTTTTTAAATTGAGTCAATATTTAGTATTTAAATATTCGGTATTTTAAATTTTTAATATATTATTTTCTTAGATACTTTCCTTTGAAACCACGGTTGCAAAGAATGTATATGTCATCAAAAATGGCTCAGCACATGAGGTGGCACGCGACTGAGGAAAACCTAGATGGTAGGTTAAGGCACCCACGAGACTCGGAGGCGTGGAAAGCGTTTGATGCGAAATTTCCAGACTTTGCCAATGATCCTAGAAATGTACGTCTTGCATTGGCAACCGATGGTTTTAATCCCTTCGGAAACATGAGCACAAGTTACAGTATCTGGCCGGTGGTGTTAATTCCATACAATCTACCACCTTGGATGTGCATGAAGCAGAGCTCCTTTTTGCTTTCCATGATCATTCCTGGCAAGAAAGCACCAGGAAATGATATTGACGTATACCTGCAACCGTTGATACACGAATTGATCGACCTATGGACGAATGGTGTTGAGGCATATGACTCACATGACAAGCAACTATTCAATCTCCGTGCAGCCTTGATGTGGACAATAAGTGATTTTCCCGGTTTGGGAACTTTGTCTGGCTGGAATGTGCATACTGGGTTGGCCTGTCCTGAGTGCAATTTTGATTCTGTGCCATGTCGCCTTCCACACAGTCGCAAGTGGTGCTTCATAGGACATCGACGGTTCCTTGATTCCAAGCACAGACTTAGATTGCAACGGATTCGCTTCGATGGGAAACAGGAGAAGAGAGATCCTCCTGTTACTTTGTCTGGTATGGATATTTTGCGGCAGTTAGAAGATGTTCATGTCGAGTTTGGTAAGAGTGTGGATCCCGAACGATTGGGACGACGATCTCGTGGGACATCTGATACGCAACCTATGCAATGGCGGAAGAGAAGCATATTTTTCACTCTTCCTTATTGGGAATCTAATTTGCTACGACACAGTTTGGATGTTATGCACATTGAAAAAAATGTGTGCGATAATGTGCTATATACGTTGCTCAATGAAGCTGGAAAGTCCAAAGACCATCTCGCAGCTAGAAAAGATTTACGGGCCTGGGGAATTCGTGAAGAGGCTTGGCCTGATGAAAACGACAAGTTTCAGCCAGCTAAATTCACCTTGACAAAGCAGAACAAGGATATCTTCCTCTCGACGTTGAAGAACATAAAAGTACCAGATGGATATTCTAGCAACATCTCAAGGTGTATCGATCTGCAGGCTCGAAAGGTTACTGGGTTGAAAAGTCATGACTCTCATGTTCTTATGCAACAGTTACTTCCATTGGCCTTGAAAAACACACTTCCTTCTGATGTATCGGTGGTTTTGGTAGAATTATGTTCATTTTTCAAGAAGTTGTGTGCGAAGGTCTTGGTAGCGGAAGAGCTTGATCAGCTGCAAAATAAAATTATTCTTACACTTTGTCACTTGGAGATGATATTTCCTCCATCATTCTTTACTGTTATGGTTCACTTGACTGTCCACCTTGTTCGAGAAGCAAAGGTTGCTGGCCCAGTTCACTATCGATGGATGTACCCTATAGAGAGGTACTAGATTATCTTTTATTCCCGCCTCTTTAAATTTCACATTGTTCTTTCATTTACTCGTAATTATTAATGCAATTTTAACTTACAGGTACTTGGGAAAATTAAAATCATATGTTAGGAATAAGGCATGGCCTGAGGGGTCAATAGCAGAAGGTTATTCCGGAGATGAGGTCCTAACTTTCTGTTCGAGGTACTTTGATGACATGGAGACATCTTTTAACCGCCCGCGTCGCGTAGATGATTCTCCTCCTGGTCCTTCCACGTCAACTTTATTTCCTCCTGTTGGGAAACCAGTTGGAGGATATGAATTCTTCAGACTCACTCCTACAGAGAAACTCCAGGCACACAGACACGTTTTGATAAATTGCAGCCAAGTTGAACCCTTCATGCAGTAAGTATATATATCATATAAGCTCACTAGCTTTTACACTTTATATTTGTTTCTTACTGACTCTTCTAACAAATTACACTTTACTATAGTGAGTTTAGGAGTTATCTCAGGCGTCAGCTACGGGGCCGTGCGCGTTCTGCTGACATTGATAAAAGAGTCCACAAAGAGTTTCCCAGTTGGTTTACACGTCGAATACGTAATGACAACAGCCCATACACAGATGAATTCAAAGCTCTTTCTCTCGGTCCGTTAGACCATGCACGAAGGTTTACCGCGTACAATGTCAACGGCTTCAAGTTCTGTACGGTTGGACGTGATCAGGGATTGCTCACACAAAACTCTGGAGTTTGCGGGACATTCGGAACGAGATGTTATGCTAGCAGTAGTGATGGCGATATGCGCTTTGGAGGCGTCACTTACTATGGAAAGCTAATTGACATTATTGAGTTGAGTTACCAGCTTTTCACCGTGACACTGTTCAAATGCTCCTGGGCAAATACGACAACTTCACGGGGACTCGCTACTGACCATTTGGGCATCACCTCAGTCAATTTCTCTAGACTTATTCATACGGGGGCATCTGAAGATGATGAGCCATATATCCTTGCTTCTGAGGCACACCAAATTTACTATGTCGAGGACGAGAAACATAAAGACTGGAATATGGTCGTTCACCTCAAGCCACGGGATCTTTACGATATGGGTGATGGTGACATTATTTACGACAGTGAACCCTTCCAACCCTCGAATTTTGAAGACTTCTTTCCTCAAGGAGATGATAATTTGCCACTTATCAGGTACACGTCTTTTCTTAAATTATTTAAATAATTAACTACTAATTACTAATTTTTTCCAAATACAACATAAATTTAACAAATTTTTTTAAAATGTGTCCTTTCAGGCCGGATGATGATGGAGAATAGCAGCATCCAAAATAAATTATTTAAAAATTTTTTGTCCATAAATACATATGTATAAATTAAAATTCGTACAGTTTTTTTAAAAATAAAAAAATTTCATTTGTAGCGGTTACATAACCGCTACAAATTTTTTTCACGAAATTGTAATTTGTAGCGGTTATTAACCGCTACAAATGTATTTTCACGAAATTGTAATTTGTAGCGGTTAATAACCGCTACAAATGTATTTTCACGAAATTGTAATTTGTAGCGGTTAATAACCGCTACAAAATACATATCTATAAATTAAAATTCGTTCAGATTTTAAAAATAAAAAATACTAAATTTCTAGCGGTTAATAACCGCTACATATATAACCGCTACGAAATACTAGCGCTTATATATACGCTAGAAAATGAATAACAGCTACAAAATGCAATAAAACGCTACAAAAACATCGCTACAAATGTGTCGCTGATCTCTATAAATACCATATCTTCTCTACATTCATTTACTCCATCTCTTTTCCTTCCTCTCCTATTCTTCTTCATAATTCTCTCTTTTTTTCTTACTATCTCATATGGTGGTTTTTTCTCTTTACTCTATGGTAAGTGAATTTTATTTTATAATTCATTGTATCTTTTATTTGTTTTTATTTAAAATTTACTAACATATTTATTTCTCCTTTCCTTTCAGATTTTTCTTCTCCACATTTGTCATGCCCTCCTCAACTGATTCAAATACTCATCAACCTAATACTATAGGTTCAATATTCAAAATATATCATCTTCAATTCAACTATCTTATTAAATATTCAATTAAATTATCTTATTAAATTAAATTCACTTCTTTTGACACATTCATAATTTAATTACATATTTTTTATTACAAAATTTGAATATATAAAATGTAACATATAACTAATTATACAAATTAACAAAAATTCTTCAAAATAATTTATTTAATGGTTTTTAAAATTATAATATGAAAAACCATAAATTTTTTTTCTGGCACGGTAAACATTTCTAGCGGTTCCGAACCGCTAGAAATATTTCGTCAAATTTAAATTTTGCGCCAAAATTTCTAGTGGTTCAAAACCGCTAGAAAATTTTTTCCCGCCATTCCTAAAATTCAATTGGCGGGAAAATTTAATTTCCCAAACATTTCTAGCGGTTCTATAACCGCTAGTAATTTTCGCGCGCTACTGAAATTATTTAATTCCCGGCAAAATAGATTTCGTTTAGCAGGTTTCTAGCGGTTATAAAACCGCTAGAAATTTTTTTCCAGGAACTTTTCTAGCGGTTTTATAACCGCTAGGAATGTGTCTCCTTCAGATATTTTCTAGCGGTTAGAAACCGCTAGAAATTTTCTATCGTTTTGACCATGATGTGTAGCGGTTGCGATAACCGCTAGAAATTTTTTCTTGCACCTGTTTTTCTAGCGGTTTCCTTAACCGCTAGAAATGTAACACTCTAACCGCTAGAATTAACATATTTTTTTGTAGTGATTTCCAGAACAATATGTTAAATAATCAATAGATGGGTGGAGGCTCTTAGCTCAATTTATACTGAGCACGCTTAAATATGAGTGGGTGATATTTTTGAAGTTATATATGTTTATATTAAATAAAATAACCTTCTCTTTCTCACCCCCCTTTTATTTAATTTCAAGCACCCACCAGTTTGAGAGATTTCTTTCCGTTTGTTTTCTTTAAACCAGAAAAAGGAATTGATGAAACTAGTTAATGCCGTGTTATAAGTAGTACTAACACATACACATACATATGAATAAATAAATTTGGACAAAGGGTAGTCTTGTCCACCTATCTGCTGTGCAACATGAATCAATTAAAGGCGTGGCAGCCTGTAAGAAACAAGGCATTTAATTAGTGCAGTTATTAAAGCACTCAGACATAGACAAGACCAAGAAGAAGAAGAAGAGGAAGGCGACGAAGGCTCAAGAACAAGAATCTTTAATGGAGAGGTCACCGACTCCACCACAAGAAGAAGAACACGAAGTGAAGGTTTTAGAGTCGCCGCCGGAGAAAGCGATTTTCTATATTCACCACCCAAGCCGTTTCCTTCTAAAGTTTCTCAAGCCTCTCTTGAAGTGTCTAGGGTTTGACGAGATCTCGGTTCGTTACAACGACGATCCAAAGAGCCTCAATCGTCTCTCATGCGGTGCAGTTTACCCCAACGGATGCAACAATCATGCAGCAGCAGGGGACCAAGACTACGCCGTTCCTTCTTCCCCTCCACAAGCTTCAGATCCATCTGCTCCGCCAACAGACCAGGTGTGTATATATCTATCCCAGCTAAGTGTTGAGCTCGGTGCAAAAAACCCACACTACTGTTGGTTTTAAAGGAGCATTAAATGACATTTTTCTTTTAATTTTATTATATTCCTGTTCCAAGTTATACTAAAAGAAGAATTTAATTCTAATTCAGTTTCCATACTACTCCTCGAATGTCATGTGTTTCTCGCTCTCTTCAATAAGAATAAAATCGATAAATTTTATAGTTTTAATGACATATTTAATGATTTAACCTCTCTTACTTGATTTAAGTGATGTGATTGAAAATGATTTATAATGGAGAACCGATGAAGTAGTTTCTAGTACTAATTTTTATTTATTTATCATCAAACATTAAACACTCTTAAGCTTTGAGTTTTGGAGCTTCATCCACTTGTAAATTTTCTAATTTTTTTTTAAAAGAAACGATTTATTTGAGTTAATATTCTGATTATTCATTAATTTCGGATGTTCTACAGTTTTTATACCGAAAAAAGAAATTCTGAATAGATTTGGATTGATTGAACAGTCAAATTTTACCCCTGTAAATTTTTTTGGTATGTACAGGATATAGCCAGCTGGTGTGAAATTTTTTTTACATTTAGTCAAAAGTTAAAAAAGAAAAAGTTAAAATATTACATATATATAGCCAATAAGAGTTAATCTGGTCCGTAAGAAATCAACTCATATCTCATGAGGTGGAGGTGGCGAGTTCAAATACCTTGTCGGTGGAGAGTTCGAATATCTTGTCGGTGAACGATCTATAAGTATCTTTATAAGCGTTTTTTTAGCCTGAAAATATGCCTTCACGTTTGTTCAATGAAAACAATTACACATATATATTGATATGTTGATTGTCACATTGATACGATGACTTATGTGGGTGTATTGATGTGGTTATTGCATTTTTGTGCAGCCAAATGGCACAATTATACTACTAGTAAGTTTCCGTTCTGGAAGGCCAGGACCAACTCCAGGACCAGGTCCTCAAACTAATTAGTTGGATTTCTCTAAACCATCAAACGGTTAGCTTGACCTGTTTCCTTAATTGTGCTTTCATTTTTCTTTCCAGTGAGATGTTTTCCTTTAGTTTTTGGGCTATAATTTATGTGTGATGGTTAATTTCTCAGAGGATCTTGTTGATTTAGAAACATCAAAAATAGGAAAGATGCTATATGATAGAAAAGTTCGATGTAAATCCTTATGTAACGTAATATGTGTGTATGCAACCTTAGGCTTCTTTTCTCAGTTGCACATTTGAATAGAGTCAAGAATGAGTGGTATTATTACCAAACAAGCGCTTGGATCAAGTGGTTATGAGTCATCTCAGCTTAACTACTTATCTTTTGTTTGAGCCCTTAACCTCCCGCAACAACCTTAGATCCGTTGACGCTAATAATCATATCAGAAGTTGTGAAGAAATGATGGTTCAAACCCTCAAGTTTTTCGCGTTTGTGATGAGAAGCGCCTGTAAATCTTTAATGCAAAATTAAATATATATTTATAATATTTGAAATGAAAAACACAAATATAAATTATATACGTACATATATATATTTAATATATTATTATATGTTCCTATTTAATTTTCTTATTTTAGTAAAAATTTATTAATAATTAATAATTTTTGTTTATATTTAAAATATGTGTTTTTTTATTTATATATAGCATATTATTGAAAAATTATTGTATATTATATTTTTATTTTAATAATAAATATTAAAAATAATTTTTATATATTGATATTACAATTTTTTGTGACAGCATATATATTATTGAAAATGTTTTGTGGGAAAATGGAAGTTGTTAATTTCACATTGAAACGTATGAACTATATAATATAACTTGTTAATTTTTAAGAGTGTATAGTGCTCAAGTTCTTTTTAAGATTCACTAGAAATGTTTTGTATTAAAATAAAAGTATAAATTTTGAATTAAGATTTGTGAATTACATAATGTGACTTCTTAATTTTTAAAGATCTATTGTGCTTAAATTCTTTTCAGGATTCATTAGAAATGTTTTGTTAGGAAAGTAAATTTCTAATTTCGAGTTAAAACTTGCAATCAATGCAATGTTACTTGTTTTGTTTTTGTTTTCATTTTTTTTTTTTGCCAACAATGTAATGTAACTTGTTAATTTTTAAGAATGTATCTTGAATTCCTTTTTAGACTTATGGGGTATGTTTCGTGGGAAAATGGAAGTTGTTAATTTCAAATTGAAACTTATGAATTGTTAATGTAACTTGTTGATTTTTAAGGCTTGAAAATCAAGATTTAGAAAAGAATTTGAAAGTCCAACCAAAAATATTGACGTGATTTGACCAACTTTTTAAATTCCTGTTTAAATCATCTGACTTGATTAGATATTTTGTAAATTTATAAACCACATTAAAAATTGAGTTGTTCAATTGAATTGGTATGGGATTTTTTCATCTTAATATTGTTGGCAAACATTTTTAATATATTTTATGTTTTATTATTTTGTATAAGTTGTTTATTTTTTTTGGTAGAATGGATAACTTGCATATCTCAGTGTTAGCACAACGTATTAGACATACGTAGGTTTTTAAACCAACACTTATTCTATTCTATTCAGTGTAAATATAGCCTAAAATCGTTTTAAGAATATCTATTGACTTCGAATAATTCTAAAATTTCAGTTTAGTATTTAAGAATAAAAATGAAACTATAATTATGTGCCCTGTGTTACTTCCCCCCCCCCCCCAAAAAAATCAACCATTATCACCCAGTTGGTGGAGGTCTGGCATAATTTTGACGACTGGCTATCGAAGAATACTTTTTCCAAAAATGTGGTTTGGAGGATATAAATCCATTATCCCTTAGCACACTGAAAAATTAATGACGATCAAGCCATGAAATTCTTTGATTATATGGTGCAAAAAATAGTACATGTAATAAACTTATGTCCCTGATATACGTCTTTATTCCCTCATGTTCTTGTTAATTTACTAGTAATTGTAATTATTCTCATACGTTACAAGTGAAATTTTAGGAATTTGAAAAATAGGAGTTGATAAGTTTATCCTTCTATTTTTTAGTACAAGGTTATGTTACTACTACCTCCGGTCCTAATTATAAGACCCAGTCGACTAATTTGAAGAGGTTAAGGAAGTAAGTTAAGTTAGTTATTTGTAACAAATAAGTGTTGCCATTCCTAAAATATCCTTGCTAATTAAGTGTGTTGGTTAGAACTATCATTATTAGAAGGATTATCTTGGAAAAAATTGCATAAATATGAGAGACAAAATGGATTGGGGTCTTATAATTAAAATCAAACTAAAAGTCAAACGGGGTCTTATATTAAAGACTGGAGGTAGTATAACATAACATAAATAAAATAATGTTCATATGGTTGAGTGCAGCGCTGGGAAAATGTGCCGGAGGGTCGGCCGTTCACGAGCAACAGGCTTAAAATGGGCCAGTTATCTTACCAAGTCTGGCTCTTATATAGACAAGTTCGTGCCGGCCTATGGGCTTTTGATCCATTTCAATTTTTAAATTTTTATTTTATATATTTTGATATGCATAAAAGTAAAACAATAAATCTCATAAAATTTAAACTTTCGATCATTAATATTTAGTAAAAAAAAAATGCTTAATTGTTATCCAGATTTTCAAACCTAAACCAAATTAAGTTATTGTCCTAAAAATTGTACAAAATACAGAATAAACACTAAATAATAGTAATATGATCAATATGATTTTTATCACTATCTTCAATATCAACAATATTTGATTTTACATTACCATGAGTATCTATGTTTCAGTGACCAAAATATCAAGGCTTTTTTTCTTCAAATAAAATTCATTACAAGTTTTGTAGTCTAGTTATTATTTACTTTAATTCTAGATATGCTAAAATTGAAACTCATAAATTTTTAATTCAAGTTATAAAATCACAAATTATATAAATATAAAAAATTCTTTCTTATCAAATATATATAGTTTAAAAATATTGACACATAATATAAATCAAATAATTATTTAAAGGCTTTTAACTCATTTATTAAAGTTCAATCAAACGAATCATTGTCTAGAACCAAATAAATAAAACCATTTTATAAAATTCAATTTTAAAAGGATATTGATAACTAAATATCTAAAATATTATTAACAATGTGAAAAAAAAGTCATATTAACATTATATAAATAATTTTTTTAAAAAAATAGCCTAGCTTTTTGACCCGTTTTCAATTTGATGGGTGAAGTTACAAGCCTACTCCTGATAATTTTCAGGCTTAGATGGGCCGTTTTGACGGGCTTAGCCCCTTTTTTGGGGCTTTGAGTCGATTGGACTTCGCTGGACCGTGCCACATTAAGAATCACGCATTCTTTTTTTATTTTATTATGTCTCTATCCATTCAAATTTAATGAAGAGCCTATTTATCATGATATTAAATTTTAATTCAGTTCGCCCATCTAGACTCATGAATCGGTATGGTGAACAAATTTTCTGACCAGTTCGGTAAAAAATTTTGGGCAGGTTAACAATAAAAAAGAAAAAAAAATTATATGTTTTTTTTGACCCATCTAGACTCATGAATCGGTATGGATTTTTTTTAGAAAAGGAAAAAAAAATAACAATGCGTTAGATTTGTGCTTTTGAAACTTTTTTGGTGTGTATTACGTGCAATTTAAACTTAAATATTCTATTTACTTATATATTAATGTTTTTTGTTTAAATATTACTCTTTTAATCCTTAATGTAAGACCTATTTAACTAATTTGATTATATTAAAGAGTAAGGTAAGTTAATTAATCATAAGAATTATAACATATTTTTCCTAAAACACCATAATCATCTTTTTTAATATCTTTCCTCTCTCTTCTACTTAATTATAGTTGAGGGAGTATGAATATGAGCAATTTAGGAAAATTTGATAAATATAATAAATATGTCTTATATTTAAAATCAATATCAATTGAACAATTATTACTACATTAACGACTGGACAAGTATTTTTTTTAGAATTATATATAAATATTTTTGCATATTTTAATTACAATTAGATTCTTTTAAAAAAAAATTTCCCATGTTGTCCTATCAGCATGAAAAAATGTCTTTTGGGATCTACTTTAAGAAATTTAATTTTGCAAGTGAGACTTTCAATCGCAAATAGGTGATTGAAAATTTGCCTTTAAGTGTTCTCATTGGAACTCTAATTTCAGATAGATTTTTAACAATGACTCAAAGAAGTTGTAGATGTTGAAAGTCCGTCTTTCATTGGTGACTTCTAAAATCGTAATTGAAAGAGTCACTAAAAATTAGTTTTTTGTCATCGGAATTTCAACGACTTTTTTGAGTCGCTGTTGAAAGTTTTTTCTTTTAATACGAGTATTCAATTGTTGCAATACACATATAATGTTTTGTTTTGAAAAAAAATTAAGTACATTGAATTGTTTAAATGTCAGATACCAAATATGAAAGATTTAAATTTATTTATTTAAAATTTTGGTTAAATATTAAAAAAGTTACTTGACTATGTCTTGTTCTATAACACTACAAAAAAATAGCTCATTACTGACGGAAATAGTGACAGAAAATTGTTTCGTTGCTAATTTCTAACAGATTACCGATGAAAATTCCGTCGCTAAATTTAGCGACAGATTAGAGACGGAATTTTTGTTCGTCGTTAATCCGTCAGAAAATCTGTGAGTAAATATTTAGCCATAGAATTTTTCCCATAAAAAATTTCCATCGCTAAATTGTTTGTCATGGAAGTTTTCGTCATTAATTCTGTTGCTAATCCGTCACTAATTTTAAATTTCAGTATTTTAGATTATAATCTTACAACAATATATATAAGACCATAATTAAGAAATATAATGATTTAAATATATTTTCAATTGTAAAATAAATTGGTGTATTTGTAGAGTTAGTGTTAATGAAGGTGTCGTCATCATTCATGTCGTCATTAGGTATATACTGATAATAGGAAGACAATTTCTCAAAAAACTTGTTTATATTTCGTTAAAATTAATTCCTCTTGATTATTAATAATAATTAAAAAATATAATAAGAATATTAATAAATTTCTCATACAAACTGATACAAGAAAGAAATAATTTTATCATATGTATAATTTATTAAAAGATATAATATATGATAGAAATTTAAAACTGAAAAATAAATTTATATGAACACAAACTAATATTGAAGTGAATTTTGAATTTCAATCATTAAATAATAAAATTTAATCATGATATAATGAATACCCATGGTATAGATTGATTTTGGTCTTCAATGCAAAAACAAATGTTATATACAAAGAATTTTAAGAAAACAAATTATATAATATACATATTCAAATAGGAGAATATTGTTTATCATAATCTATTCAAATCATTTAATTTTTTTATATAGAATAATTTATTAGATTTTATTATAGTAGCTATTTTTTGAATAACATGATTTTTTTGACTAATTATAAATGGTTTTCATCAAATATATAAAACACATATAGATAATATAATATATTGTAATATAATACATATATAATTAAACTAGCACCAGATATCCCGTGTGTTGCACGGGGAGCACGGGGAGCAGAAATTAGGAGTATTAAAACAAAACATGGTACAAAACAGCTAATTCACAATTACAGCTTTGAAAACTTAAACTAATCTATTGAACATCCACCATAAAAATAAAAATAAAAACACTGCAAAATTTGTAGTCAGTTAATAAATAGCTCATGCTCATAACATCAGTTACAAAAATTCGTGACTTAATTATAATATGTAATACTCCTCCGATCCTTAATATAAAATTTATTTAACTAATTTGATTAGATTAAGAAAGTTAGGTAAGTTAGTTAGTTATGAGAAATATGACATGGTTTTTTAAAAAAAATAAAAAAAAATACCATAATCATCTTCTTAAATATCCTCTCTCCGTCTTCTACTTGATTATGGTTGAGGAAATATCCATAAGGTTAATTTAGAAAAAATTGATAAATATAAGAAATAGGTCTTATATTTAGGATCAAAATCAACTCAACAATTATGTCCTATATTAAGAACCAGAGGAGTATTATATATACTCCTCCGGTCCTTAATATAAGACCCATTTAACTAATTTGATTAGATTAAGGAAGTTAGGTAAGTTAGTTAATTATAAGAAAAGTGACACATTTTTCCTAAAACACCATAATCATCTTTCTTAATACCCCTTCTCTCTCTTCTACTTGATTATGATTGAGAAAATATCTATAGGGGTAATTTAGAGAAAATTGATAAATATAAGAAATGAGTCTTATATTTAGGACCAAAACCAACTCAAGAATTGGGTCCTATATTAAGGACAGGAGGAGTAATATTATAACAAAATTATCATTTATATTTACAATTATAAATATAAATAAATAAATATGAATACAAATAACATATAATTATATAATTATCAGTCCGACATTATTATCCAGCCAATTCTCATTACTTCATTTAATATTAATAATTAATAAGTTAACTGATTAAGTGATAAAGGAGAAATGGTGTTAGTGTATTTCTCCTCATCAACCAAGACCATCGGCTACTTGTGTTTTGATTTATTATCCTTTTTGTATTCTTCAAGAGAACCCAGTGACAGGACAAAAGCCACCATATCTGAAAGAACATGATACTACCTCCGGTCCTAATTATAAGACTCAGTTGACTTATTTGAGGAGATTAAAGAAGTTTAAATTAGTTATTTGTAATAAATAAGTGTTGTCATTCCTAAAATATCCTTGCTAATTAAGTATATTGGCTAGAACTATCATTATTAGAAGGATTATCTTGGAAAAAAATGCATAAATAAGAGATAAAATGGATTGGGGTCTTATAATTAGGACCAAACAAAAAGTCAAACAGGGTCTTATAATAAGGACCAGAGGTAGTACAAATAAGCGATTGCATAGATGATGTAATTTAATCATTCAAACATGATTTAAAATCATCACACATGATGACAGAGCAAATTTACTAATCAGATACTGTATATGATTCCTTTCAGGACTCTTAATAACCCTCACAATGACTCTCCACCTATCGGTTCCTTCATCGAGATCTTTCAAAAGAGAAACTCTTGACAGGATGGGAGTTAGAACAGCAAATGCAATTGCAATAAATTATAACAATTTCTAATGGACAAACAGTTAGACTATTTAATACAACCGAGGTAAGTAAATCAGCGGCAGATGGCTATCTATAAATAGAGAAGGATCCTTGCTTGGTTGTCCACCTGCAAAGAAATTTTCAACCAAAACGCAATTGCAAAAATTCCCCACTAAAACTCAAAACAAATTCAAATTCACATTCAAATTTAAGTTCAATCTGACTTTCAATCTAAATCTGAGTTTAAATTTGAGTTTGAGTTTGAGCAAAAAAGGTCTTCATTTTCAAGGTTAGAAAATGACGACAGTGTGATTCTCGACAAAGAAATATCTGGTTAGATGAAGAAGGTATTAAAGGTACTGATGCAAACCACATCTACTCATTTTGATTGGCAAAAGTGTGAAAAGAAATCAGAGATCGAATGCGTATAAACTATGCATTGGAGGAAGGATACCAAGGCGTCAAAACCCTGCATGCATGCAAAAGGAATCAGAGATTATATGATGCTGGCAATAATGCTTAAACACCACGATATAACATTGACATCATAAAAAATAAACATATGGGACTCTAAATGATAAGTCATCTGGCAACATGAATCAACAATCAATCAGTTTATAACGAAAGCAAGAACAGACAAGGTAGGTCTGGGTACGGCAGCAAAGCATTGGAATAAGTATATATGGTCCATTGATGATGATATCTTAATGCGTATAAAGATGGACAGAGAAAGTGTATATCATTTATACAAGGTGTTTTGTCCATGGGATATACAGCAGCATTGCATTGGAAGAATATGTAGACAAAGTATCACCGAATGCATTAAGTATCTGGATCATCACCTTCTTGTCTTCACTTGGAATATAATATCGAGAAAACGTCACTGATGCAAGAAACCATCAGACTAATCTCACACTACACATAATTGTCATCATATTATTGAATACTTTGTATCACTTTGCTTTACTGCTTCTAATTACTGCCATTTCGTTTGTCAGATAAACTGTCAGCAATATGTGACATTGCTGCTTTGAAGAAACGCTAAGAAAAATATGGGAAAGTAGTGACAGCTGTAAAGAAAATTTTAAAAGTTAATAATTTCCACAAGTACCTAACCTTCTAATGCATATACATTTGATGATCTTTCTTTACTGTCCTCTCTGATTTGTAACAACATTATAGGAATGCGTGAAGTTGCATCTTTGCAGGAAAGTAAATTTAACAAAAATTTGCAAAACTAAAGACAACTGAGAAGAATCTCTTAAAAAATCAGTAAGTGCACTTACGACTACACAGACCATGGATCCCTATGTACTCATAATATCGTTTCATTCTCGTTGAATATTTTCCATCATGCTTATCCAGGTTTTCTATTATCGAGAAATGACAAAGAGGCCAAAGCATTAACAAACTCGAGAATGTGACTGCATAACTGAGAAGATCCAAATCAGATTACTCAGGGAAAAAAAAAGATCCAAATCAGATAAACAAAAAGTTTGTTCAGTAACCAAGAAGAGTCCAAAATTGTGCTTTGCCTTCAACCAAGGCAAAGGAACCTTGGCAACTTCGTTCTGTAACAGGAGTCTTAACGTTTTCTCTACTGAAAAAAAGAAAATAATGATTAGATTCCCTTTCCTTTGACTATGTGCATACAGATGAAAACACAGGATGCAAGCAGAGTTTCATAAACAAAATCAAATGCATGCAAATTTTCACCTACTTTATCAGCACGTCCGATCACTCAGCGAAATCCAAATTATATGACATGTGAAATAACGTTAGGCAGATACTCCTCCGGTCCTTAATATAGGACCCAATTTTTGAGTTGGTTTTGGTCCTAAATATAAGACCCATTTCTCATATTTATCAATTTTCTCTAAATTACCCTTATAGATACTCCCTCAACCATAATCAAGTAGAAGAAGGAGATGGGATATTAAGAAAGATGATTATGGTGTTTTAGGAAAAACGTGTCACATTTTTTATAATTAACTAACTTATTTAACTTCCTTAATCTAATCAAATTAGTTAAATGGGTCTTATATTAAGGATCGGAGGAGTATTACATATTATAATTAAGTCACGAATTTTTGTAGCTGATGTTATGAGCATGAGCTATTTATTAACTGACTACAAATTTTGCAGTGTTTTTATTTTTATTTTTATGGAGGAGTATTATATTAACATTACAATCAACTATAAAGGATCAAAATTAAAACATGCACCTTTTCCATTTCATATGGTATAGAATAACAAATTATATTTATAATTTAAAATTAGAATTAAAAATATTAATCTCGTAATAAAGCATGCAATATATCCTGTTTGCATCACTGATAAGATTCCAATCGTTTAAAAATATTATAACTACTGAAAAAAAGAGTAACAATCTTCTCTTCCATATAAATAGCATACAGATAATAAATAATAAGCAACTGCATTCAATTATAAGAACTCTATTTGTGGATCGAGAATGGCAGTACATGATATTGCTTTCATATATCAACGCAACTTGTTCCAATGGAGGCAGAAAAAGAAGACTACTCAATAAAAGTTTTCAAAGGTTGGAAAAACTTTAAATATAAGGCAGAAAATATAATCCATGTTATCTGACATATATTCTAGCCTTCATGCATATTTTGACCAACTTTTTTAACACAACACTCAATGTATGGCAGCTTATATAAGAATGGAAATAACTGCTTGCTCTGTTGTGATAGAACCTATACATAGCTTCATAAACAACTCATACATTACCTTGTACGGAGACTCAAACCCCCATCCCCATATGTCAGCTCTTAGGTTACCGATCAACTTAGATAATGGAAGAATCAAACAAAAACATTAAATAAATTACACTTTGCAGACTTCTGTCATGATAGTACCCGACGTTGACAGAGCATACATTGTGGGTGTGGGTTTAAATATAAATAACTGAATACTTAATATAAAAACCACAATGAATTGCTCATTGCAACGTAGATGAATTCTTCAACCTCTTAAGGCGTTGGAAAAGTTTCGAAGTCAATTTTCTTCGCATTTCAGTGGCCATCTAAATGTGTTTGTCTCGTTAGACACATGTTAGATTGTAATCGAAGTTTACACTACGGAGTTAGACGCATACATGTTGGGTCACATTAGGCAGACCATTATCATTGAAACTAATTATATTGGTCGAATATACTAATATTGATAGATATATCATGTTACTAATAGATATATCATGTAGGCAAAATTAATTACTCATTGGTTACCTTGATTTGATATTCATATTATTGTTTCCTTACTATCATGAATTCAATATCCAATTTATCAATATTACTACCTACTAATCAGCTAAATGATCGATTGTTAATTATTAACATCTATTTTTTAATTTACATCGTAAAATTATCCCACATTCCAATACCATTAACGATTGATTATTAGAATTCAAATGTTCCTATATCCCAAAAATAAAAGGTCATTTCAAATTTAAGTTTATTAATTTTATTAACATATATCATAATTCTTTAAACATTAAACATTGAGTATTAGTTAATAAATTGTTATCAGGACACTTGATTATTATGATCATATATTCCAAAAATAAAAAGTCATTTCAATTTTATGTTTATTAATCTTCTGAAAACATATATCGCAATTATTTAAACACTGAATATTGAATATTAGCTAACAAATAGTTGACTCAACTCTCATACTTATGTTTTTGGAGAAAAACACAAAGTGTGAGAAAGATCACAAAATTCATTCTAATTATAAGCACATCAAAACGAATTTCATTCACAATTTGTATTTATAATCTACATGATAAGAGATTTACAAATTTTTTCATATAAAGATTACTCAGAACTAATAAAAAAGCGTTATTTGTAGTGAGCATGTCATCCACTTGTCCTAGCTGGAGCCAGAAAGAGATGCACCATTTTCCTGAAGCCATCAGATTAGCAACTTCCTTCATCCACGGATGGTCAGCATTTCGAGGTGATCACCTCCAGGAAATTTGAGAAAATTTTAGTTAGCCTCGATAAATATAAACAGCATAGCAACCATAAGTATGTAAGCATCGTAGGAATCATTCTACCTTCTGGTTGTTCTTTTATGAACGAAAGTTCTGTCGTAGATTAAACTGCATAAAAGTGCAAAAATAAAGCAACAGTCACGTGAAATGGATGTTCATAATCTTTGTGGCTAATACAGATTCATTATACCTCTCAATGCTTCCATTGATGGCCGACCGAATGACTTCAGAACACTGCATACATCTGCAGGCAGCAACTGCTGGTTATAGCGTTAATAAACCACGACCAACTAAGACCAAAATCATACAACTTACCCACTAACTAAGCATCAGGGTCGCATAGACATGCAACGTCATCAGCAACTCTAGGAATGGCTCCCAAGACTTGCATATCACTGTCTCCTGTCCAAACAGAAAGCATTCATGCACTCCTTGACCATCACTTCGAACTGTGAAACCAGTCATCAAAAAATACCTCCGCATATCAAGACACCGCAAAATCCTCTCTCGCACTTCGACATCCTTTAGCCCTGCCATGATCTTCGCCCTCTATTCCTGAAGAACACGAAACAATGATATATGGCTGATCTTGAAGCAGCCACTATGACAAAAACCCATCAATTGCATGAACCAAGGGGGAATACATGAACGATACATATTATACCTTAAATCTGGTGTTAGAGAAAGCACACTCAATACAGGGAGTAGACTATTCCTAAAGAATCCTTCTCAGAGAAGACATTTGTTACCTGAACCAAAATAAAGAAAGGAATGTCCCTTCATCCATGGAAACCATCTTCGGTAGCTAAGGATGCTCATTAATGAGCATTACTCACTATGTGCCTCATACCAGGTTGGCAACGAAGGGAAGCAAGTGAGGTCACACAATGTCCAACCCAAACATATTTGGAGGTCAGGAGTTGGCGGGACAATTCAAATATTTCACACGAGGTAAATCAAAAACAACGGCTCAACACACTGACCACGAAGCCCAACATAAGCCAACGTATAATTACAGGTTGCACGAAGCCAAATGCAACTTCTAAATTGGTTACTCAAGCCATGAGTACATTGTGAACAGTAAATTGAGTCAGGAGCCACCTACGAGCCGACATGAGGGATCAGCTCAACTGGAAGAGATTGAATAGTTTTATTGATTGTATATCTTATCAATGTTAATTAAAAAATAAATTTTCAAAAATATTTATGAAAAAATATTGATGATTTAAAATTCAAAATGACTGTTATTGGAAATTAAAATTATATTAAAATATTTTTTAAAAAATAAAAAATTATAAAATAAATAGTAAAACAAATATTTAAAAAATATTTGTCATTAAAATTATCATATGGTTTATTTTTAGTTTTTAATAATATATATGTATATATAATTTTTCGTGTAAAAGCATATTATATATATTTAATTATGCATAATAAGTTAACAAGTTTATTACAGCTCAACAGGTAAAGCCGCATGCGCACACAGATGAGATCTTTGGTTCGAGCCATGGAGAAGTCACTTTAAGGAGGGAATTATATAGTGGTGACACGTGGCGGCACAAGGTGACATGTGAGATGGCAGCACATGTGGCAGCAAAGGTGAGATGGCAATGACATGTGACGGTTGTTGTCAAAGGTGGCAGGGACACATGGAGGTGGTCGGCGGTCATCGTCGGTGATGACATGGCGATTGATAGAGGCGCCACATGGCATTTTAATTTTTTTTGTCCAAAAATTGGGTTAGCGACGGAATTTTTTTAATCACTAATTTATGACAGAAATTTTTGTCGGTAATTAGTGATGGATTAGTAACAAAAAATTCTATCTCTAATATGTGGCTAATTAGCGACGGAATTTTAATTCCGCTGCTAATCCAATTAGTGCCGGAACAAATTTGTTTTCGTCGTTAAATTCTGTCGCTAATAACATGTTTTTTTTTTTGTAGTGAACTGCGCATAATTCATTGTACATGCATCCACTAATACTCAACAAAGGGAAAGGATTAAAAAAATTAGATACACGGTATATTTAAGAATTTGAATGAGTTTCACTTTTTTAATTAAAAATTATTCTCAAATCACCTAACCCTAAACTTATTCCTCCCTCTCTCTTACACTTTTTGAAAACCAAACCCTAAAATTTCTCTCTCTCTCTCTCGCCTCGCCCCCGTGCACACTAACATTTTTTGCAGGACTTTATTTATAGATTGATAGAATTTTCTAGAGGAAAGAGTCTATTTAAATCAATAGGCTGCGTCGCATAGGGTTAATTTCCCTTTCCCTTTTCACTTTGTTAGAGTGCAATTTGTTCCTTGACTGTCTATGTCTTGCGGTTCTTGGCGACGCTCTTCTTGCTATTAGCAAAGTGAGAGTATTTGGTTTGTGGGGCTGACGATGTGTTTGTGGTACTTTGTGTGTGGATGGCGATGTCAGTGGAGAATTTGTTGTTTCTCAGACTAATGATTTGATGGTGAATCTTTTAAATCTGGCTCTTTACAGCTGTGATATAGAGGCATGTTTGGCTAAAACTCATCATCTGTTACAATCTATTTAAATCTGTCATGAAATGCTCTGTTGTTGGTGAGCCAGTGGTGTCGATTTGATTTTTGAAGCAAGTGGTAAGGTATTGATGGTTGTGTTGTTCAGATATATAACTTCTACTACTTAGATTATGCCAGTGTCATTTCACTCTTTGCCTTGTTTTGTGTCCTTTTTGATTTTTGTCTTTAGGTATTTTTGATTGGCTTAGGTAGGGTTTTGTTTAGTCTGGGTATCAATTTTTATGATTAGTTCTGTGTCTTCTCTTGCATTCTATTTGATTTGATTAGATTAGATAAAAATCAATTGATTATGTTGATACTTGATTTTTTTGTGCAATTAACCATGGAGTTTAAGAAAGCACATGATATTGATGAAGATGATCAAGAGGATGCGTCTTACAGTATGTTGATTTTTACCTATCAAATCAATGGCATACCAAAGGTATATTAATGTATATTTTAATTGGTAAAATTTTTAAGCATGAAATGTGTCTTATTTTGAAGCGTTTGTTATCAGGTTGTCTAATAAACATACATAACTTTTTGTTGGTAAATATTGGGTCTTTTAGGAGTATTTGACATGCGCCACTATAATTGTTTCTTCATCTGTCCCACTTTAGTCTTTATCCTTACAACTAATTCTTCATTTGTTAATTAAAATTCAGTTCATAGGCCATGACATCAGACTGAAGAATGTAGTCATTACAATAGGGGTTGATTATAAACAATGATTAAAGCTGTTGATTTATCACAGTGGAAAGCTTAGTTATAATAGACAGCTTGAGGAATATTTCTGAAACTACTCTTTTACTCAAGTAATCCTAAGGTACTCTATAGTAATTGGTGCCAAATTTTCACTTTTACAAAATAATTCTGGTGTTTCTATTGATGCTAATTTTATTAAAATTTAACAAATCACCTTATAAACCGAATTACACAGCATCAATTGTCTCCTAATTAAAGCCACCATATTTGGTTGATGATTTCCTTTTCCTTCATTTGCTTTCTTAGTTTTTTATATGCTAGAATTGTCTGTGCTTTCACAATTGAAGTTTATATTTAGTTGATAAATTTCTTTTGCATCAATGAGCTCTCACTGGACATTAATTTTCTGGCAAACTAAGGTAAGACTATCACCACATGGAGTGTTTGTCGATTCCCAAAAATTGGTTACAAGGGATGCTTTCATATTCCTAAGACAAATTCTTAGGTATGTACTTTTCCTTCTCTGGTCTCGTATAGATTAGAAGAAATTGGTTTTTTATTCCTTGTTTTTGTTACTTGGTGTAGTGATTTGTGAATTGTGATTCTTGTACTCCAAGCTGAAGTCTGTTTTTTTTTTTTTTTGAGCTTAGTATGTAGACACAAAAGTTGATCTTCAACTAACTTCATCCCACTCCCTTCTTGCCTCTTGCTGTTGTAGCCAATCTCTTAAGAAGTACATAGGCACATCAAGAAAATATTTTGATGACAATTTTGTATATAAAGACCAAATTGATGTGACAATAAGTTAATGCTTTTTATTATGTATTACAAATAGAAGGACAAATAAAAGTTAATGCTTTTCATTATGTGACAATAACTCCTTGCCTATAGGATTAAATTACTTCATTATCACAAGGGAATTATACATTAAATGTTTTTTAATTAAGCCCGCACACTGAATGTTTAAGATGAAAAAGAATGGAGGGGGACAAAATATTAGGGAACAAGTCAAAATAAAAAGTTTTTATACTTGTCCATATATAGTTAGATAATTGAAGAGAATTCAAATATTAGAGTCCTAAAATGGAAGATTCCCAATTTATTTATTTTTGACCAATTATGTTTATATATTAGTAGAATATTTTTCGTGAAGTAACTAATAATTCATTAATAGATTATATTTGTAACGGATGTCAATGAATTTTTCAGGCCTGTTCATATAATCATCTTTAACTGATTATTTTAAAGCTAATTAATGATCAATTCTTTATTTTTTCATCAGTGAATTTATATCTGACTACACCAATTTCTCTTCCAACATCGTTGGTGTGTCATGTAGTACATCCCCTTAGCAGATAAAGTTATTCATCAGATTCAAACCATAATAGGTTTTCTGATACGCTGCATGGCAATCTAATGTTGCTAAGCCATTGCGATGATATAATCATTATGGAAATCCCCAAGCTTCTGAGGTAGTTATTAACTTCAACCAAGTTTGAAGCATCAATAAAGATACTAAATTTCTCAAGAGTGTCCATTTTAAAGTCCATCTTTCCCATCCCTTCAACAAATTGAGGTATTCTCAACAAATTATTATTTTTATTATTCAGAATTTTACACCATTTAAAGATTTCAGCCTCATTTAAGATTGGAAAAGATGGAAATTATATGAAATTTGAATTGAATTTAATTTTGACTGTAAAGTTATTCATCAAGCTGGGATCACATCAGCGATTTGTGAGAATTACCATCAAAATGTGTAAGACAAGGGTGGCAAACAGAGGTATTGTCGCCATGGAGAAGGGTAGAGAGCTCGGGACAATGATGGAGCAATTTTGTATCAACGGTATTTGATCTTTGTCTATCAAATCAACAATATACCGAAAACTGTATATTATAATAAGTATATTTTATATTCTACATTTATTATTATCGAATATGTGATGAAGAGGAGGCAAGGATGAATTCAAGGGTTTTAATGTAATTATGTAGCCATGTGTCTCAATTGATGCATATCTCACATGGGACTATCAAGTTTTCCTTATTAATGTTGTGGACATGAGAAGATTTGATTAGAAAGTAAGGGCCGCTTAGCTATGGAGAACCCTAAGTAAGCATTTGAGACACCTCGGGTATTAAATAATTTAACCACAAATTGAATCTTTTGAATATGTAGTTAAGACTGAGCTAACCCAATTAAACAATCAAATTGGGAAAGGAAATTTGACTATAGACAGCAAAGCAGTACCAATTAAATTCAATAACCTAAAGTAAATTCCAGCAGCATTAAACCCCCTTGAAGTCAATTTATCGTCATAGTTTTTCACATTAGTTTTATCGCAAAATTTGTAATATATAAGCTTTTGAATTGAACGTTGTATCTTAGAAAGTATGATAGAACAATTTTTATTAACACTTTAGATGAACGCAACTTTGTGGTTAGTCTTCTCATTATCGACGTTTTGAAATGTTGAAGTCTATGCATCGTTCGAAATGTTTAATATTGAATAAGATATATAGAAAGATGAGAGTTACGAAATGCAATGTAACAGTGACCCATTGCTTTCAATTTTTGAAAACAAGGTTATAGAATTATTACTTTCAGTTAATAACCTTATAATCTAGTGGCATGAGAGCTCTTCTAAATGAGAAGTCACATCTTTGATCCTATTTACAACCTAAATTTGATATATACACTGACACACACATATATGGCCACAGTCACTTATATTTTCACCCTCAAAAGTGGTGAATAAGTATTATTTCAAACAAAAAATAACACCATTTAAGTAAAAAATATATTTTTATCAACTGGAGATCAATGTTATTTCTGCAAGAAGACCATAGATCCGCAGCTATAAAGGCCAATCCTTTTTTGACGTGGAACTAGTGGTTGGCAAAAATTAGTTGGCAATCAAAGTTTTGCTATAATCATTGATATCTCTTCCTATCAAATTAAAATATGATAATGTTTTTCGATATTTGTTTTCACGTGATTCACAAACAAGAAAAATTATAAGAAATTTTTCCGCACTAATTTAATGTTTGTTTGAAATGTCTTTCAATTTCTTTTCAAGTAGTTTTGTTAGAATGATTTTTTGTTAGAGTTTCAACTAGCAAAATCCCCCGTGCGTTGCACGGGCCACAAGAATATCGATCAATGACTGCTACTATCCATCACTTAATGTGGGGACATCATGTCAAGATGAGATTAGAGCAACTCTTTCAAAGCATATGCTGTTAATTACATGGCCATGAACTTCATAAAAATTACCCGATGATTTAAAAAGAGGAGGGATACATACAACACAAAAAAAGAAAATAAGAAAAATATTATGGAGGTAAATATTCCCGACAGCAATCGTGGTGCACAAGTACAACAGCTACTTAAGATCATCATCAAATAACACTCTTATGGCACCTGAAAATGAGCTAAGCACGGGTCCACCTGCATATAACAACTATAAGTAGGATAAAATATCTCACTCTGTCTAATAAACGTTGAATCTTGCTATTAATAGAAATTACGAGCATGAACTTGTGACTTATTAACAAATGAAGGGAAAATTGTTGTACCATCGTTCTTATGAAGCATGCCAATAGCATATTATATAATCAGAAAATCTTCAGCTTTCACCCCCTGGCTTCTATCTTGGCAAGAGTAATCGCAGCACACTCATCATGAAGCTTAATAGTCAACTCCTTCGGCTGATTGACAAAATTTAATTTCCATAACCCCAAAATGATGAAAGTATCAGTATGTAAATTCAAATGGGATAACACATTAAGCTTACAAGATCAAAACCATAGTACCATCCTTCTAACGTGACCATCTCATGTCTTACGATCTCCAATTCCTCCCTGTATACTCCAATAAGCTTTATAGGACTAACAAAACTCCAATATTTCAAAAGTCCATAAATATCTTTATCACCCAAAACTTTTTCAGAAATCAGATTTTCCTTCAGGGCTTCAACGGTTAGAAATAAAAAATCATCACAAAATCTTACCATAAAAAAAATTCTTCAAATATTCCATAGCAAATGTCAAAAACATTTTTCAAGTTAAATGAATAACAGGGAAACTCATCTATTCTCTCTATAACCTCGGTTGAAGCGACAAAACATATATACTATCTGTCATGCAGACTAAGACCACCAACATGAACATACCAGAAATTTGGTGCACACCACCTTCAACGAACTTCGATGCAAATCGATCAATGTGATCATTGGTCATTAATTGCAAGATTACATGACTGTTCTTGAAAAAAAAAGGAACATTATTGGTCCACATATAATCTCTATAATAGACAAAAAAATGCAATATTAATAAAAGATTCCAAAAGGCATACCTAAGCATCAAAAAAGAATATGTCCATAGATTCCACTTCAAAAACAGGATGACGATTTTCCAAAGTATACCACACCTTCTTCCTGATATACTTCTGGTCTACTTTCACAATCACACTTGCATTGCACTTGCTGAGATTAAGAGAGGAAAGATTACAATATAACTCCATCACTACAGTCCACTGAGAAAAAACAGTGACAGAAAATGAAGCAACTTATTAGTGAATCATCAGAACAACTAAATGAAAAAAAAAACTATATAGAGAAACACACTTTTAAAATGAAACAACTCATCTATAGAAGCCTTTCTTAAAAATACAATAAGATTAAGCAAATGTTAATTACAACTCAATGTTCCCTCAAAACAGCAATTAAGAAACTTAAATATTGCAAGTAAACGTTCCTAGGGAAAAGTAACTGCAGGGACATGATTGTTATCCTGAAATCAGTTTGCTCATTGGAAAATTAACCTCTTGATATGATCATTAATGAAATATAGGGCTTATATGAGGTACCTTGAAGCCCAATGCCAAATCAAACATATATGTTTACATTAAATTATTGAGTTATGACATAAAAAATTCTTAAAATCTAAACCTGATCATTTAGACAGTAAAACAGAACTTAAAACAGTAGTTGAGAACAAATATAAAACTTAATACAAGAAAAATGACAACTAACAAATCAGCAAAAAAAACATTAGTACATATTATAATCAAATGTCTGTTAAAAAAATATAGCACATGTTTTAATTATATAATTTCAATATCACAAATTTTCTGATCATTAAAAAAAGCTATCACTTACGCATGCCAAGATTTTGAAACACTTCTCTGTAAACGACATTGGAAGTAGTCCTACTCCTTCCACTTTCACCATCGTGCAATAGAATCTTCAATCCTTCAATTGATTTCACTCTAGAAAGAGCCACATATAGTTGCCCATGTGTAAACACTGGTCTAGGCAAATACAAGCCAACAAAATGAAGTGACTGACCTTGACTTTTATTAATTGTCATGGCAAATGAAACAGCAATGGGAAACTGTCTTCGTTTCATGATAAATGGCAAACAACTATCAGAAGGATTCATATCCATTCGATGTATTAAAACCTTCTCATTTGGCCTAGATCCATTCAATGTCACTGCCTCAACAACAGATTT
Source organism: Neltuma alba (assembly GCF_004799145.2). Taxonomy (NCBI): domain Eukaryota; kingdom Viridiplantae; phylum Streptophyta; class Magnoliopsida; order Fabales; family Fabaceae; genus Neltuma; species Neltuma alba. Next base: position 128,257 of record NW_021635167.1, read on the forward strand.
ACCAAGATGAGTAATGCGTAGCCTAGTCCCATTACATAACCCAGATGCTTGATCAATATTCCTTAATAGCATGACTGGCATTCCGACCTTCAAAGTTAGTTTATGCATTGGTAATCCAGAACAATTTATAGTGTTCAAAAAATCAGGAGTATACAGATCTTCAACACCATCTTCATCTTGAGATGTTTTGCAAATTGAGTCACAACTAAAGTAGTCAACAGAATCACCAGGCATCATTTTACACATATATTCATTGATTTGATTGACAGCATCAATTGTAGGTGCTAATATGGCTCTATCATTGAAGTAAGAGGTACTGCTCAAGTTACTGAACAAATCTGGATAAGTTGATGAGACAATGGCACAAATTGGTTCTTCACAACTATCAACCAACAATTCAGATGGTATCTCTATCTCTGCTACACCATCATGCGACATACCTACCTTACCCTCACCAATGTCCAAAAGCCATTGTGAAAAGTTTTGTATCCGATCACAACTATCATTAGATGACGATGAAGACAAACGCATATTCTTTGTCAAATGGAAAATTGTGCAATACTCCCACAAATATGAAGAGTTAATACATGCATTAACAATATCAGCTCTTGTACCTCGTGGAATAACAGGGAGAATTTGACGGAAGTCACCACCCATTAATACACATTTTCCACCAAAAGGATGATTTGAATGCATAATATCCTTTAATGTTCGATCAAAAGCTTCAATACAAAAACGCTGAACCATCGGAGCTTCATCTCATATAATCAACTTTGTAGCTATAATAAGATTAGCCAAAGGTGAATTCTGTTTGATATTACAAACAGAATCTTCATTGACTTGTATAGGGATTGCAAACCTTGAGTGAGCTGTTCTTCCGGATGGTAATAGAGTAGCAGCTATGCCACTAGATGCAACTGTTAAGACAATATCACCTCTAGCACGAATTGTTGATGTTAATGCATTCCACAGAAATGTCTTTCCTGTCCCTCCGTACCCATATACAAAGAAAAATGCTCCAGTTTTAGAATTAATTGAAGACATCACTACTTCAAAAACATTTCTTTGCTCCATATTCAACAGATTCATAAGCCTGCTTGACTCATCTAATAACACATCACGATCATAATTCAATTCTTGTAAGATCAAATGATTTCTTACATCCAGGTTTACGCATTTCGGAGGACAAGGAAGCGATAGGAAGTCAATAAGACTCTTGCCATTCTGTTGAAGCAATAATTCAATCTCTTTCAACGCTTCTTGTTCTTTCATGGTATCTGAAATAGATATACCTGTAGACATAAGAACAACATGAATCAACTACATACTTCGTTATTCATAAAGTTTAATGCAACAACACAATAAAACTTTAGGATACAACTAAAGCATAAAAGATATATTGGAAACTCACATGTAGACATCGGATCATTACACGGAATGTATAACAAATCCTCATACAATAATTTGCATGTCTCTTTCCATACATAATCAGGCCGACTTAATGATGAACAAAGAAGCAGGCTAACAAACATCTTCCTTAACATTGAACCTGAAGCCCATAATGATGCCTCCTTGATGCCATTTATGTATTCATTATCATCATCTAGCAATCCAAGGGCATAACATGCAGCTCGGAAACTGGGATAAAGAACACCATTCACAGTTCTAATATCCTCATATGAAGTTGGACCTCTAACCTTAGTAATTAGAATACGAAGGTAGTAGAGTTCTCCAGAAGAAGGTGGAGTATGAGTAATCCTTCCAATTGCAAACCCCTTTTCCCTTCGCTTCCAAGCTCGTTTAGTTCTAATATACACATAATGATGAGGAAATTCAGAGTAAGTCAATGTTTTAGCAAACACATCATGTACATTTATTTCCATCCATGCAAGGAACATTGATTCACACACCCTTGGTTTATCTACAAGTTCAGATACATCATCACCAGTAGAATATATAACATATTGTTGATTAGGCAAGTGGAAACTCAACCTTTCAACAGCGGGATACCTATGATGAATTTCAAAGGCAAAAATCCTCCAAGCAGCTTCACATGCAGAAATATATCGGAAGTTGTAATATTGTTGAATCTCATCAAACGATAGTTCACCATTGTGATGTTGTGAAGTATCATAAATAGAGGCCACCACACGATCATTACCCTTGCTAATGTACTTAAATAAGTACTTAATAGCAGAAGATTGATTACACTTCTCAACGTTGATATGAGCTTGGAATTGCCGCAACAAAGATGGGTTATACGGAACAACAAAGCGATTATCCAAACGAATACCTCTTATTTCTACAGTTCTCCCATCATTTCTTCTCCTGTACGTTGGATAACCGTCATCATCAATGCTTGTGTTGTCAACAAATCTTTTAGGAAAATACTTGCTGCACTTATTATCTTTCATGCAAGGTGATTTCCTATTCAAATGACCACATGGTCCATGTACCATAAACTTTTCCACTAGTTCAAACAAAACAGGATCTTGTTCCTCATCCGGTATCTCTGCAGATATAACTTTGTCAACATCATTTGCATCTTTAGGTCTATCATTTTTATCAAGAAACAACAGAATGTGTGCATGAGGTAACCCCCTTTTTTGAAATTCTACGGTGTATACATCTACACAAGAAAGGAATAAAATTTTGATAAAATAATTAGTCATTTTAATGTCATTATCACTACAAAAAGTAAAGCAAGATGTAGAATTCATATACCTGCACAAACTCTGCCAAATATCTTCTTCTTCTTAATTGTTGACATCAAGGCTTTCAACTTCATATGAAATACTCGTGACAAAATATCTGGCCTATTGGATGATAATAAAGAATTACCCTCACAATACCTTGTTATTTCAGGCCATGCTGGATTACATGTAAATGTAATGAAAATGCTTGGGTATCCAAAATATCTACAAAGAGCCATGGCATCTTTATAATTTCCAAGCATATATCGTGCGCCCCCAGTAAATGATGAAGGCACTATGACACGTTTCCCAACTGATGAAGCATTCCTTTCCCCACTTAATAACGCATCTGTTAACCCTTGATATAAATCAGCCCTTAGTTCCTTCTGGTGTGTCCTCACCCATAATAATCGTTGTGATTCAATCATTGTGTATCCATCAACAATAAATTGTTGGAATAGTTTTCCTGCATGTAGCAATACTGACATTTCATTTTCCCTTGACATCAGTCTATATGCAAAATACTCCCTCATGCTAAGCATTTTCTTCTTTCTGGTTCTACTAAGAGTCTCTGCACGATGTTCAACATCATCTCTATAACCATCCTCACCTCTTGGAAACAAAATCGGATATTGAAGCGGGAGATATGATGGATGCAGCTCATCTATACGTTGAGGTGAACCTGACAATTCATGAACAATTACATCTCTTCTACTGAAATTCCTATCAATGTCACCAACTATTAAAGCTGCAACCTCAGATGCAGATGGCAAGTTATAATTACGCCCATCTTGATTTCTAGTACTGATTAAGCATAACTTCAACTCAGAATGTTGTGGCACATTTATCATTGAAGACGCCAACCGATATTGTTTGACAAGTGGATTAACCTCATCAAGAACATCTTTTATTTTGTCAACAATGTGAGGATCAATAGTGCTCTCCTTTATATGCTTGCTGTACCAAGATAATAAAAATATAAGTAAACATATAGGTTAATAATAAGGACATAAATATTATGACAGTTAGTAAAATAACAATGCATACCTGACGGCAGATATTCTATTTGAAACTTCATTCTCAGTATCATATATATATAGCTGAGAATACACAGGCTTTGCACCTTCTGGAGGTAACAAACTGCCAATCTTATGATAGTTCAAACCAGAAAGAACAAAGGTGTATGGACTGCCTCCACGATTCATTGAATGATCAATCTTGCCTCCCATTGAAGTAAAAGAAAACATGTTATTGTAAGACCTCACATTCAAATGGAAATTCTTTGATTCAGCTGATGTTTTGTCAAAGAATAACTTGATGAACAATTCAGGAGGTGGAGTTATCAATGGAAGCTGAACTTTTCCATTCAAACAACACATTGAAAATCTAGGAGTCATTATTGATTTGCAATTCCCAACTTTCTCATTGAACCACATCATAGCACCACATGATTGACATCTATAAGTTGGATCACCCTCATCTATGTAATCTGTATAGGGCAAGGTATAAATTAATAATACATGTATTGACAAGACTTTTCAAACAAACTAACACAAGAAACAGACACTAATCATACCGACTAATGAATGGGGGTTGGAAGAATTATCCTCACTAGAAATATGCACCATGTTAGATATGAAATGCATACCACCTGATTCATCAACTGCATATAGGAGACAATTCAAATAATGGTAATAATACAAATAATCATGCAAAATAAAAAATACATATCATTACCTTCAGACTGATCTGACAAATTACCATCACTTTCACTATCAATGCTATGGTTCCCATTATATGCAAAATGTACATCATTGTACCGCAAATCTATTGGTCCTATTACAACATAAAATAGATCACTACATAAATATTCAATATATAAATCACACATAATAAGAATATATATCAATTATATCACAATTTATTTCTAAGCAATATTGTTTTATCTTAGTTGAGATACTACATTAGTAATGCATAATAAAAGATGAGATACTACACATTTTTTATAACATCGACAAGTTTACAATTTAATACTAATATATATATAGACACTAAATACTTTGGGACTAAAGTACTACTTACAGTGTTCCTCGCGATATGGAAAATTAATCACAATTATCACTGCTCTTTTTGAAAACATATCAAATAACGTAACATATTTTTCCATCCTTTGACCAATATTGGGAAAAAAATCCAAATACTTCGGCTAATTAGCTCATTTCAATGACTGCCCCGTTAAATAGCCCATTCGGAACACCCAATTTTGTCCGTGGCCCACAAAAATATTAAATGAAAATAAAAAATTAAGAAGAAATAAAAGAATAATATCCTCCTTGTTTTTTTCTTGAAAGCTAAGTTTGAGAAATCCACTATGTGGCAAATTAAAAAGGAAAAAGTAAATAAGAATATCCCTCTTACAATAAATGATAATAAAATAAAAAATAAGAATTAAAAGCTAATTGACCTCCAAATTAGAAAATACAAGGTAGAGTCTTTAAAAAAATAAAATAAGAAAATTTAAAAATGAAAATCAAAGTTCCTTATTAAAGATAATTGACTCCTCAATTTAGAAATGCCTTTTGGGTTCATAATTGTAAAAATTTAGAAAGAATGAGAATAAAAAAAAATCCCAATTTGATGACGATTTAGTGTTTAAATAAGAAGTTATATTATGAGTCATAATTTAAAAAAATTAAAAAATAAAATTTAAAGAAAAATTAAAAAACCCTAAGTAGAGTCTATAAATTAGAGAGTAAAGGTTGAAGAAAGACTCTCAAAATTTTTTTCATAAAAAAGAAGATAAGCCAATTAATAAATAGAGCATTAGGTATAGACTTTCATTTTTAGCTACTGTGTTTAACTTGAATTTCAATAAATTGTTTTTCAGTATTCTTTCTCTCTATTTTTAAAGGCGCTTTTTTTTAAAAAATATGTACCATGTGAGGTTTTCAGAATCTTTGTAGGTATCTAAATTTATTGATAAACAGTATGAGACTATAGTAGTCTCCGTAGGGATACCAATATGGTTGTGCAAGTTTTCCTTTTGAAATAAAAAGAAAGAAAAAAATTTTGGGCACATGTTTATAAATGAATAATAAAAAAAATTTTTAAAAAATATGTATATACATAATCTTAAAATATTTTTCAAAGCTGTGTGAGGTTTTTAGAACCTCTGCAAGCTCGAATGATTATTCTCTGTGTGAGGTTATGAAAATCTCCGCAGGAAGAGTAATCCAAAATTTCTTTCAAAACAATATTTTCTAAATAAAAATACAAAAATTATTTTCATGTATTAAAAAATATCAATCCACAAAAGAACACCTTTATTAATTGAATAAATATTTTCTAAAAAATGACAAACAAGTGACAAGCATTTTTATCTCTGAACTACGTGGGTTTTGATCCCTCTAAAAGGTACGTAGGTCCTAGGTTTTTATCCTAGATCAAGTCCACCTTTGCAAACAATTTATTTTTTCCTTTTTGTAAATAAGAAGTTTTTTTTTGTTTCTATCTTTATTTTTTTAGGGTAATTAAAACATAATAAAAATGTCACATTAATTTTGAGTAGTTGACTCAGGTAACTGTTCTCTTCAATTTAAAGCTAAAAAAATTTATAACGAAACAATTTCATACTTGTTACCTTTTATATTTTTTTGGTTAGATATTACCATTTATACTAAACTTATAATAAATCATCGAAATAAGAAATAAACATTCAAATCATGCATCTTCCTTATCAGCCCAATTTTTTTTTTTGAATGTATCTAAATTGAACATACTGAATACTAGGCTAATAAAGAAATCCTGGACTTACTAAATTAACCTATAGTTTTTATTCGGTGTTTGGGCTAACCAAAATTTAGTAACCTAAAATACTGAAGTCCACCATCCTATCAAACGTATTGGGCCACGCCTCAACATACCCAATTTAAACTACATAAGGATGTATCTTTAACACCTCGATGACCCTGTTGAATAACTTGACAAATTTTAAAGCAAATATTAACATAAAGCATAACTAAGATGTTTACACGCAGCATGGCAATAATTTGAAAACATAGACATCATTCCAAACCCAACTATCAATAAAAACCATTTACTATGAGATAATTGTATACGACAATAAAGACAAGCAAAAAAATAAATTTGAATATCCCTATGACTAATTTTGGTTACCAACATAGCCAAGGAAAGACATACCTGACACTAAATCATAATGCTGAGAACCATTAACACTCTCTGGTCTAAATGTATTATGAGAGCGTCCCATTTCAGAGAATTGATGCATTAATTCTTCCGAAGAAAAAAATGAACTCCTCTTGCTACTTCTAGCAGCACCTTTAACTTAAAAAAGTTGTGTATTAAGCAAATGAACCATGAAACATAATCAATGGTATATCAGAATAAAATTAAGTCAGTAATAATAGTTAACATGGACCGGTATACACAATTAAACTGAATATATGAACATCGATTATGGGAACATCACAAAAGACTAATTATAGACAAGATTAATACAAAGATAAATTTGAAATTAATTGAAGAAACAACAGACAAGATAAAAGAACCTCAACAAACCAATTACCTGTAATCAAAATAATATTCCAGAACACCACACATGTAAGATGTTATGCAGTATAAAATAAAAGCTGGAACAAAGCTACCCAGATTTAATATAGCTGAATAGGAAGGAGTTAATAATACAATATGAAATAAAACCTGGAACAGAGCTCCCCAGATTTAATGTAGCTGAACAGGAAGGTGTTAATGTTTGAGGCCGACTATTTGTACAAAGCATTGTGCTGTCACAATCAGACATTGTTAACTGACTTGGGAACTTATCATTCTTGACACATGATAACCTCTTCCGAGCCTTCTTACCACTTGTGCCGTTCGATTGTATATCACCTATACACAAATATCCCAGATTTACAAAACTCATACAATAAATGATACCCCTCTGTATGGTTCTGTTATAAATAAAACTTGTCATATTACCAGATTTAGATAACTCTTGAAAGCTGAATTCAAGGTTAGAAGCCATATTAGTCATCTCTTGTAAAGCAATAGCTCTTCCTCTTCGTTTGCATCCAAATAATCCATTGTTCGTAACAGTTGATCTAGCATCAGTATTTCTCAAAAGTATCCTATTCTCATCATACAAGTTCTCCTTCCCTTCCATAGATTCTATATTCACAGCATTGAAGTCGTAATTAGCACCCTCATCACCAAATCAGACTATTTTCATATTTCATATAAACTCAGTACTTAAATTGAAAAAAAAAACCAAATGTACATTAAAAACTTGAAAAAAAATAAATCATACCGGGAGTATAAGGAGATTGATTAATTAACTTGTTCAAAGCTAAAACATTGCCCGATGAATTTGTTCTCATGATTGCTGAACCACCTAGAGGTAATGTCAAAATAGCCATCACAAAAAAAAAACTACAACAACAAATCAGTTCTAAGTTAGACACTTACTTATCTCTGGATTAGAAACTGCACATGAAGAATTGGGTATCAAACTCATAGATGAAGATAGGACATAATCAGCAAAATTACTGTCAGAATCAACAGTATCATCCTGGTCCTTGATGACTCTTCTCCTAACCATGACTAAACACAAAGCGAAAACTAAGATCTAATTTGTTGTGACCAATTTACTTTAAAACCAATGATTCTTCAATATATACTTATTGAAAAGTTCAAACCATGAAGCTTACATATGCGTAACTTCTCTCTGCATTGCGTCCTGCAATAAGTATAAGATATTATAATCTTCTTACCACCACATGTGTATATCACAAGTCATCATAGACCCTATCCTTAGACATGACAAGTGCTGCATATGTCAGTTTTGTTCAGCCCTTCTATATATCTGAAAAATAATATATATATATTACACAAAATATATCATATGGACAGTAGCACCCTACTCAGTCATTCACCATTACCAATCCCTTCATAGTTTTCTCTTCTTATGTAATGTTTTCCTTCACATGATACGAAAGATGATAGTAATCTAACAAATAAGCATACTTACCATATATGACAGTAAAAAAAATAGATATGACTATAAAGAATGATTATTCCCATCACTGTATGTGCATGAATGATTGCTGATGTAATCGATGTCTTCCTTATAAAAAACACATAAATTCACCAGCATCTAGAATTATTTAGATACTTGAATTTCAATTAGAATAGTTATATTTGAAAAAAATTACAAAATTAGAGTATGTAAATGGTCATTAACATTACTTCAGTGTCACTACAGGTATCCTTATTTTATCAACAGCTCCCATTAATTATAAAGTAAACCAAGATACTATAGAAAAAAGCTCATTTCGACATTACAAATCTCACTAATATATATAACATTCTGCCAGTGACTAAGCTATGAATATAATTGGATAAAAATTGACATCCTATGATCAAAATTTTGATCGATATTACCAGAAAGACCACCATTAATCTAACATAAATAGCTATAACATCTCTATTGCATAAACCTGACTGACTTGACTCATAATTTGGATAACTATGAAAATTTAAAGCACTACTTATCAAACTATATTAAATTGGATTGGCAAATTTTTTCATGAAATTTATCTAGATAAAACACACACTAAGTTTTCGTAAGTAGCTAAATACCATAATATTACTGCATTTCATAATTTGACATAGTACATGCATAATATGACATGAATTCATCCCCCATTACAATGACAGATAAGTCAAGTAACTTCTACAAACAATGCCACTGAAGGCCAAAATAACTGATGCAAACAACAACTTAGCATAATTGCTGCAGACACGACCATGACAGCAAAATACAGACAAGGAAAGTAATACATAACAAAGGTGATTCCACCTATTCTTGAAAACAAAAGCAACAGGAATAACTTCAAGTCCTCAGTTCTTCTCCTGTTTGATAGCCTTCAAAGGTTTCCAAGCATTCTTCACAGGTGATACGTCGGACTTAATCACATCCTTGGATTTGACAACAGAACTCTTTTTTGCACCAATCTTTCTCTTTCCTTTATATGTTGCTGTTGGATTGATTTGAGATAAAGGGACCTCATCTAGATCAGCATGCTCCTCCTTTCTTCCCTCAGTAATATGTTGCACAGAGTCGGGGATAATATTGGGCTCAGAAACATGTCACAGACTCAAAATCAATACTGGCATTAGTAACACATGGTACTGACTCGGGGACAACACTGCCCTCAGTCAACTCTTCATCAACTATTACATACTGAGAATCCTACATGAAACATTAAAATCACATTTAAAAATCTCTACTCTATGATAAGAATCTAAAAGATTATTATAACCATTTATATACCTTATCCGCAACATATTCACTTGTCTCTCCAACCTTGGCAAAAAAATAATAATAATAATGACATCATAAAAATTTTGAATTACAACATAAATTGATAATAACATATAAAAACACAAAACAAAATAGTTTAATATATATAATCTTACTTTGTTAAATTCATCCATAAGATCCGCAATATGAGTGTAAGAAGATACAGAAATGCTTGAATTTGGGAATTCAGCATTATACTTCTTGAGTTTCAGCTTCAATAGTAGTGTCTTACCAACAAGAATGTCCAGGTCTTCAGGAAAATCATAGTGACGCTCCTTCTGCATAAATGGAGTAACCTAAATATTTAACCCGTTAACTCATTCACATAAAGCATTAGTCATTGAATATTATGATTCAACCTTGATAAGCTCCTCTTCCAATTGTGCAAGAGTTTTACCAACAAATTCTCTAACCAGCTTGTCAAAGAACGCAACAACAACTCTTCCTGACTCATCTTCCACTGTATAATGCACCCTCATCCTAAGCATGAAACAAAAAATTACATAAATTCATGCCAATCGATGTCACACAAAATTATATAACATCAATAGTCAATAATAATTGCAATATCATTACTTCCACTCGAAATACAATGGCCTCTTCCTACACACTGAGCTCAAACATGTCTTCTTCCCAGCCTCTTCCTTTGGCTTACAGCCGCACCTTGTACATGCCTCATATTTCCAATCATGAGTAGTCTCTAGCTTGATAACCTTACACTTAATCAGGAAAAAATCATCCTACACCAATGCAATAAATCACAAAAATGTATTCCTTAGTTATATGAAAAATAAGCAAACAAAAAAATTAACGAATCAAGTATTTATATACCACACTCTGTTTTGGTATATCAGCAATGGGAATTAAAGGGTGACTACTAAGAAGAGTGCTTTCAAAAGGATTGGAAGTTTGAGATGCAACACTTGCAGATATCGTACTGATTGTTGGAGAGGGAAATGTCTTTGCACTGTCATTACCGAAATTCATCAGAACATGACATTAGGAAAACATAAGAAAATTACACATAAACATAAATTAAAAAATACTCATACCTTTCAATAAATTGCCTAACCTCTGGATAATTCATATTAAATGATATCTTAGTTGCATGGAAAGCACTACAAATCTCTACCTTCCCTGCATATTAAAATGACAATTTACCATCTTAATCTTTAGCATCTTGCAAACTACACAAACAAACTATCAAAAATGTCTACAATGATCACCTTTCTCATCAAAACCAATCCTTGCAAGCTGAATGAGAATGACCACTGGGGCGTCCATCTTAGTAAAATCAGTCATGCACACATTTGTTGCACACTCATCATACAAAACACAAGAAACAGAATTTTCCCTAAACATGCGACAATGAAGTTAATATACTGACATAAAAAATGCAAGATCAATGCATAATTATCATTACCCAAAGAAAAAGTGAAGTTAACTCAAATATTTTTTAAGTTTCATACAGGTTATCAGATAAAGTCAAGCGTATCCTATTGTTTGTCTCAGAATTGAAATGGCACTCTTCAAGAGATCCAACGGTGGTGACAAATCCAATAACATCTGTCAATAAATACAATAATTAGATGCTTAAAATTATTTTCTACATACAAATATTATTAAGAAAATTTTAAAAGTACACACCATATCCAATCTAGAATACCCACCAATCAGATAATCAATGTTATTCTGTCGGGTGAGCTCAATAATCTCAGAAATAGGTAAGAAATTGTATGAATATTCAGGGATATCAGCTTCTCTTTCCTTGACATAGGTCCGATAACCCATAGTAATCTTGAATGAATGATTAGTGGGCCTGTACCCCTTAGTGTTTCTAACAACAGAAAAATTAGCAATGAAGTAAACCTTCCCCTCCAAGAGCTTGTCTTCATACAACTTGAAAGCAGTCCTGTTTGTAACAGCCGCTTGGATCCTTGTTCCCTGCATTTTTTAAGTATCCATCCATCAAACATTTATTTAGCATAAGCTTAATATTTCAAAGTAATGGCATATACAAGTTAACATTGTAAATAAAACAAATGAATAACACATTGAATATATGCCAATTTAATTTCATAGCTGTTATAACAAACCTCATGATCGATGAGAAGGAAACAAATACAGAAAATGTCATTGGGTGAGTCCTTTTGATATACGTTCCACCTCCTAATAACACGAACAACAATCTTCCAACGATCGGTAGAATCATCAACAACTCTAAGCATTGATATATTTGAAGAAGACATAGTCATTAACTGTTTGGATTTTCAAGTTACAAGATCTGAAGCTCCACACAGGTAGAAAACATTCGAACACTTGACATCAATTTATAATGATCTATGCATGAACCTATAACTTCTGATAAGAAATGTCACAACCATGCTGACATGACTAAACCCGAACACAATCAATAAAGTAATGAATCATCTGTCTAAGGCAACAAAAGACAGCTACATAAAATAATTCAATTCATTGATTCATTGAGTATTACGAAAAAGTCAACCCACATAAACAGACTATAAAAAGATATATGCATGCCACACAAATCTCTTGCACGTCGCTGCCATTCATGAAAATCAGCAAACCGTAGGAACCATGACATGGTACACTAACTTACTTGCAAAGTTGTACAAAATTAATGAATTCAGTACCTAACACACATTGTGAAATCAATATCCAAAAGTTCTGACATTTATGCATGCTTAGACAATAAGCTTTGCTTATTTTCTCTTTGTATGCAGAAGTGCAGTGAGCATTCACACTGATCCAACGACACGCATAACATGTCAGACTGTAATCATCCATTGTAGCCATGCCTTCACATTGCTCAAAAAAGATAATAATAAGCAACACACTCAAGACAACACAAAATGGCCTATTGCTACACTAATTTACTGATATGTGCCATCCCTGAATCTATCATGACTCTAACAAACTACCAATACTGATTTGAACCATCGCTATATGACCCTCACAAAAATGATTTGACCCATCACTCTATGACAGGTTCAATACTGAACAAAGTAATGGAAACAGAATATGGTATCATATCTTCACATTAATGATTTAGCATCAAGGAGGGGGAAAAAAAGAGGAATGGGAAAAGACAATGGGAAACACGAAGGAGAGAGTAAAAAATAAAGAATAGAAAGAAGATGATTTACCAGGCAGAAGAAGCGAAGGAGTCCACATCTGGTGACAACCTGTGAGAACTTGCTAAGAGCATAACTAAAGCTAAAATGACGAAAAGATGAAACTCGAAGCAAAAAATGAGGGCAACGGAGAAAAGTATACGACTTATCAAGACTACAGAAAGCGTGTTGCAGGGAGGAAGCGTGTGGCAGTCAATTTTGGGATATGTTATAATTAATTTTTTTTTTATTTTTCCAAAAGCCAAAAATTTACAAATTTAAAAAAATCTGAAAATTTTACTATATTATGAAGGTAAGCAAAACTATTTATATTACTACGTCAAAAAATATTTATATTATAATATTGTTATATTTTCAAAGATAAAATTATTATAAACATTAAAATATTTAAATATTGATTTTTTAACCGTATTAAAATTCAAGTACTTTCTGCATCTATTAATTTTTAATTTAAAACTGTTAATATTAATGCCATCCGTAAATATATGTGCAGTAATTTTATATTTACTTCTTATATTTATATCATCATATACATTTCTAATATTAATTTTTGTTTGTTTATTATACTTTAAAACTTTGGATATAAACGTGGGGAGGAAGTCAAAAAAGCATCATAAAGAAATCCTGCAGATTTCGAAACCGAAGAGTGAGAAAGAGTTGAAATGGAGAGAACTTAAAATTTTGAAACTCTCATCTGGACACTTTAAAAAAAAGTACTTGGGAAAAAAAATACTATTCACAAAATTAAAAATAGGCGCAGCCCAAAACTGAGCCGCTACTATTCCTAAGCTGATACTGTTCATAGAACAGTATTTTAAGTGAGGAGCTATTATGGGGGTGCAAGTGAGCCGGCTTGTAGTTGATTTTGATTTGATATTATAGATTGATTCATAGTTTTTTTCACATATCAAAATTTAGTTTACTCCTTGTTGCTGGCATCCGAAGTTCGAACTTTCACTCGAGTGGGATAATTCAGTTCACATTTGCTGAAAGAAGATGAAGCTCACTCTAACACATCAAAGAGATATATATTAACCCATATGCTTTAAATATAATACTGCAAATTCATGTCCAAATAGTATACGAAAACATTAACGTGACATCACTAACCATCAAATGATTACCAATTGCTTAAATAGGAGTCAGTTCGAGTACAAAATTATCATTTTGTTTGATTGGATATTGTTATAGTTTCACAATGATTATAATATGATCATGAATTGCATAACAATTATAGTTTGAAATAAAAAAAGAATCAAACAGATGATATTTAAGATCAGAACGAAAATTGAGCCTATGGAATTAACTAATAAACTTTAAAAAAAAATAAATCAAAATGAAAATTGAAAGGAAAAAACAAAAGTAGGGGAGTTATCAGCTATGCTAATCTCCTCCTTTCCAAGCTGGGGTTAATAAAAAATTTACATGAGCCAACTTTACGTGGGAGACAATCAATTTGAAAATTCAAAGCGCACCTGACTTGGAAAGGGAAAAAAAACATAGGCAGGAAATTATAAGAAAACACTGAACAATACCACTTCCACGACGTTGGTATCTGTAAGTCCTAAAATGCATAAAAAATATAACTTCTGCAGAATGTTATTTGTTTACGGAGATGCATCAACAATAATTCCAACTGACTAAATTAAGTCGACGAAAAGAATATCATGCAAGGTTAATATTCTTCTCGACTTTCCATGATGCATGCAAGTCAATTATTAATTTAAAAAAATTCTCAACTTTTATGTATGCAGTGAAATTTTGAAGACATCAAGTTGTGACTAAGTAACTTAAGCAAGTTTCTCCGCCTCTAAGTATATATCACACACCAGCTACCTTAACTTATTCTTACATACAATTTCTGTAACACTATCAAATTGATGTCTCAGCTGCTGCTTAATTCACATAACATTTTCATAGAATTAAACATATCAATTCGAGGTTTCATATCTCGATCTGATATGCTCCACATATTAGTGTATTCCATCATTTTTCTGGTGGATCTAGATCTTCTATCTCTGATAGCTAACACGACGGCCAATTATGAAAAGTGTCAAAATCTCTAGAACTATAATGTGACTACTCAAACTTCCTACCGAGCCTACTACCCATACAATTGATTTGAACAGTCACCAACTACTAAATCCTAAGTCTACCTAAGAAAAGGCTGAACATTTTGCTGGTACTTCAGTATGGTCTCACATCTTCACACGGCTCAAGATGCACAGATGAAAGCAACATTGAGCTCTGGAATGATATCTTTAAGCTAAGTTTCTTATCATTGCTCCACAACACCTGGTAACTTGCCTGAAAACACGCATCCGTTCGCAGACTATGAACCATAATGATGACCATGCCTTCACACTGCCCAGTACAATGATAAAATCAGTAGGACTGGCACATAGACACGGGTTTACTAAACCATCAAGAGTCTTTTATGTTTGTTGGTAATTTACAGTGGTTAGTCCTTCTTTGTTCCTTACCCGCACAACCATACTTTGCATGTCTTTTTCAACAAAAGAATATAACAACTATTGCATACCAACTTTCATGACCATTAAATCTGGTATTAAATAAAATTAAGATAAATAAATCAGTTATTGCACGAAGTCTATATCCCACATTCTACACAATATATCTGCAGTTAATAAGATTAATGATGTAACATTAATAAATATAAGTTAGTAATGGTTTCCTTAATATAATCCCATGTATTCAGCTATGGTATATAATATTTAATAAAATAATCTTATCAGACCTTGAGTCGCCTAATTTTATTAAAACTATAGTGTTCATATTCTGCTGTGAGATATCACTTCAAAGCTCATAAAACATGATCCAAAAATCATGAAATACTCATACGGTAATGTAGTGGATGTGATCACTACCATGGTACTATGCAAATATAGATAATGACAAAACAACTTCAATATGAATAAATTAAACTTCTGTGATTACTGTGGACAGCACTAAATAATTTGTTAATAACTGTATTTAATTAAAAAGACCAAAAGAGTATATGGCTAATTATGCTTCAATTACATCTATATATAACATAAGCTAAACATTCAGAAAGTCAGTCGGTTACTATTATCTATAATTCAATAAACATAATATCTTCAAATATAGAGTAATTTGGTAAATGCGTGTGGGCAACAAAATGCGCTTCAAACCCTATGACAGACACTCATGTTTCACATCTAACTTTTTATGGCTATAATAAGACACACGTGCTTCTAAAACATAACTTATTCCGCAACTACAATCATAACTTATCCTGCAACCACAATCAGCTTTTTCTACCTTTTACTGCAACTTAAACAAATATAAAGAACACAAGCAACCTACCTTAGATAATAACTTAGATAAGTTTATTGAAAAACTAAGCAAGACATTGAAACAATGACAATCATGTCATTGAGAAAATGTAGAATGCAGAGAGAATATCATGCACTGGGACGCAAAGTATAATATATATAAAATGTGGTTATCACATTTGATAGCAAAAATTGCTTGACCAAAATAAATTGGAATGAGAGAATTCTTTACACATTTCTATTGATCAAAACCTGTCTCACAAACACATTAAAAAAAGTATACATATGAAACCCCTGAAAATTCGATTAGGGAAAAAAAACAGAAGGAAAATGCTAACCACATTTTATTGAATTTACGGACTAATATCTAAACCTACTAATGCCTCCACATCATTTGAAACATAACGATCACAATTCTAAATTTATGGACCACTATAGCTTTGATAGGGTTGGAATGTGTTGGCAAGCCAAGATCTCACCCAAAATTGAGGATCCTTCTGCTGTTAAATTTTAGTGATCGTTGATGTAACTGCATATCAATTGTAAATCTCCAGTCTTGCTGCAAATATATATAAACGTGAAATAAGGAACTGGATAATATCATAAATATATGTATTAGATAATCAAGAAACAAAACAGCTGTCCCCTCAAAACATGAAGAGAAATGACCAGAAAGCTTATCATAATAGCATATAAAAGATTCTCCCTCTCTAAAGTTCTTGGAGAAAAGGCTAATTCAACTACCATCCTATTAGCAATGCTCAGCCACTCTCATTCCCCAATGAATGATGTACCTCCATGCGTGTGAATGAAAATGGCTGTCAAATCCAATGTACCTCCACGATTATGGTCCTCTTTTTTGCTATTTTGTTGACAAAGTTTAATTCCACATGAAGAAAGGTTCTGATATAATTAAAACTTAAATTTTGAGAGGTAAAACAACAAAACAACACTCAATACCATAATTAATGTAGATCCCTGACCAGGAGCTCATTTTCAGATCCGCATTGGCTCCTCACCCAAAATACTGTTCTATGAACATTATTTTATGAGTGGCAGTTATGGAGAATGATGAATGAAATGAAAAATTTGCAACAGTTAATGCAAATAATTGCTTGTCATTCCAATTTATTTACTTACACTTTTCAAACTTCCTTCACACAATATGTGCATCGCACAAAGCATTTTAAAGAATCATTTAAGTATTGTTGCTTTTTTCTTTTCCTTCCTTAAAATTGTTTTGTTAAAATCAATGGCTTGAGGGTTCCAAAAATCATACCCGATGAGAATCATGAAGCATAAATAGATAAAATGGTGGGAAATATAGGATGAAGAAGAATGAAGTAGAATAAGCACGAAAGAAATGGGAGGGAAGAAATGCTCATGATAAGAAAAGACCATGGAGAAATCGCACCTTTAAAGCCAAAGTAGTGAAGTTGTAGTCAGAAATCAATCTGCCAAAATGGAGATGAAGTTGAAGGCACCTCTAGTTGATCTCTCGGCCAACGAAGAAGCCTGTGAAGAAGAAGAAATGAAAAAGACAGAGAAAAATAGATGAGACAAGGAGAGATTACGAATACAAAGGGGGAGAGCAGAGCATCATATATGAAAAAGAAAAATTCTCCCTTCACAAGAGGAGCAACGACTTGAGCAAAGGAGGAACTGAATCAAGCTTCTGGAAGATTTTCTCCCCCCGTCCCTCACCGGCATTGGTGAAGAGAAGATAGAAATGAGGGGAAAAGGAAACAATTAATAGAGCTTCAATTTTGAATTTGAACGGGGAGTAGGTGTAGCAGGTGAAAAATATAACAGGTGAGAATAACCTCCTAAGAAAAAAAATAATGACGGAGCCATATGCGAGCCGGCACTGTTCATAAGCTGTTACTATTCATAGAACAGTATTTTCAGTGAGGAGCCGATATGGATCTGAAAATGAGCTGGCTCATCATTGATTTTGTTTTATTATTATAGATTGATTGTTTCAATGCCCATTCATTGTTTTCTATAGAAAAATTTTAAGTACATTAAATTGTTTAGATGTTGAAAGAATGGAGTGAGACAAAATAAGAGGGAAAAAAAGATTATGCTCTTCCCAAATATATATATATATATGTGTATATATTCAACAATAGAACAAAAAGAGCGTAAATCTTAGAAAAGGAATACGAATAACTTAAATTTTTTTATGTAAAGAGTGTAAATGTCAGCTACTCATAATTCCTTATGCATGCATCCACTAACACTCAAAATGAGGAAAGGATAAAAAATTAGATACATAGTATACGATTAGATACATAGTATTGTGAGAATTTAAAAATGAGCTCCTCTTTTTTAATTAAAAATTATCCTCAAAAGACCTAACCCTAAATTAGTTTCTCCCCTCTCCTCCTCTCTAGTCTCTAGGTACGCCGCGCATTCTCACATCTCTCATAGGATTTTATTTAAAGTCATTAATTGATCGAATTTTCTAGAGAGAACATAGTATTATATAAAATCAAAAGGTTGTATCACACAGGATTGAATCTCCTTTTCTTCTACTCCTTTTGTTAGAGTATTTGTTCCTTCGCTTGTGTTCTTGTCTTGCGGTTTTTGACAGAGCTCTTCTTGCCATTCGAAAGGTGAGAGATTTTGTGTATGGAGTGGAGGGTGAGCTTTTGTGTTGCTTTGTGTGGGATGCTGATGTAGGTGGAGAATCCGTTATTTCTTAGGCTTATGATTTGATGGTGAATCTTTCAGATCTGGCTTTCAGAGTTGCAATAAAGGTATATTTGGCAAAAACACATCAACTATTACAATTCTATTTGAATCTAGCATTGCATGCTTTGTTGTTGGTGAGCCAGTGGCCTAGATCTAATTTTTGAAGGAAGTGGTAAGATCTCAATGTTCTAATCTATAACCTTCCTTGTTGAAATTGTGCTGGTGTCATTTCAGCCTTAGTTTTTAGTTGTTTAGTGTCCTTTTTGATTTTTGGCTTTAGGCATTTGTGATTGGCTTAGGTAGGGTCTTGTTTAGTTTGGGTATCAATCTTTGTGCTTGGTTATGTATTTTTTTTCTTGCATTCTATTTGATTTGATTAGACAAAAATGAATTGATTATGTTATTTGCTTTCTTTTGTGCAGTTAACCATGAAGTTTGAGAAAGCATATGATATTGATGAAGATGATCAAAAGGATAAAAGTATCATTAAGTCTTACAGCATTTTGATCTTTACTTTACTATCAGATCAATGGCATACCAAAGGTATATTAATATACATTTTACTTGGTAAAATTCTTGAGCATGAAATATGTATTATTTTGAAGCGCTTGTTACCAGGTTGTCTAATAAAAATACCTAATTTTTTGTTGGTAAATGTTGGCACTTCCATGAATATTTGACATGCACCACTATAAGTTTGGTTTTTTTATTGATGCTTATTGTACAGAAAAAAAAAACAAATGAGCTATAATGAATCATCAACTGAATTAAACAGCATTATCAACTGTCTCCTAAAGCCCTCATCTTCGGTCTATGAATTTCCTTTTGCATCCATGAGCTTTCACTGAACACTAATTTGTTGGGCAACTAAGGCAACGCTTGCTTATCACTGGATGGAGTGTTTGTCGATTTTGAAAAATTGGTTGCAGGGGACGCCTTTATATTACTAGGAAAAATTCTTTGGTAAGTACCTTTCCTTCTCCTATCACACACACACACACACACACACACACCGATTAGAAGAAGTTGGTGTTTAATTTCTTGCTTTTGTTACTTGGTGTAGTGATATGTGATTTTGTGATTCTTAAAACAATTAAACAATATATCATGTTATATCGTGTTACATTCACTTAAAGGATACATATTCATGTTTTTGCCATGGCGTCTGCCATTGCCACTTCAATACTGTCCTCTTTGTTTAACATGCCTAGGTTTTAGACTAAATCATCATGCATATATTATTTATTGGGGTTAATATAACTTTTTAGTATCTAAAATTTGATTTTATTTTGGTTTTGATCCTTAAAATTTGAAACCAGTGGTTTTAATCTAGTATTGGTCCTTGAAATTTGATTTCATTTTGATTTGCCTAAAGATTTTTAGTCCCTAGAACAATGTTTTTTAAGGACTAAAACTAAAATAAGATGAAATTTAAGAGACCAAAACCACTAGCTTCAAATTTCAAGGACCAAATGATTTTAAAATTCAGGGATTAAAACTGAAGTAAGGTTAAATTTTAGAGAATAAAGATGATATTAATCCTTTTTATTCTTGCTTCTTGCTGTTATAGCCAATGAACCAATCTGTTAAGAAGTACAAAGCCACATTAAGAAAATATTTTATTTGATGGCAACTTTTGTATATTAAGACCAAATAGATGTGACAATAAGTTAATGGTTTTTATTATGTACATCCAACCAATAGGATTGCTTCATTAACACAACAGAATTATACATTTAATGTTTCTTTTACTTAAGCCTATACATTGAATGTTTTAGATGAAAAAAGAATAGATGGGAGACAAAATATTAGGAAATAAATAAAAATGAAGAGTAACTATTCTTGTTCATATACAGTTAGAGAATTAAAGAGCATTCAAATCTTAAGAGTCTTTATATGAATGATTCGAATTTATTTATCTTTATGGTGCCTGTTTTGCATGTGCTAAAAGGAGGATAAAGCTACCATTAGAGGCAACCAAAAATGTCGTTACTTGGCATATCTCCAGCTTGAAATCTTATGTGCTTTACATCATATAATGAAGGTAATTTATTTGACCAATCATATCCTTCAAATAAAATAAAATCAAACAAACATATGAATCAAAGAATTGAAAACTAAAAAAAGAGAGAGATCTATATCTATTGAGAATTTACATTTTGAGTTTCTGATTTTCTGATTAAAATATAAATATGTCTGCTATGTCGCCAGAAAAAAAGTGAGGCCTTTAAAATGATCAAAGCTAGGAAGGAATTGTATCATGAGTTCAAGCCAAAACAGAGTATTTGTTATGTTGTGCTGCAATCTAATATTGCCACTACATTTGGTTGATAAAATCGTCATAGAAGTTTGAAAGTTTCCGAGGTATTTATCAGATTCAACAAATTATTACTTATTATTATAATTTCGTCCCATTTAAAGATTTTAGCCTAATTTAAGATTTGATAGGCGGAAAGCTGCATGAAATTTGAATTGGAATTATCTTTTGACAGTAAAAGTATTCATGAAGCTGGAATCACATAACAGGAGTAACACTTCAGGGTTCCCCGATTAGGGATCTCTGACATTGATTTAGTGTGAGGGCAAGTGCTTTGATAAAAGCCACATCAGTGATTTGTGGCAATCAACATCGAAGTGTGTAAGACAAAGATGACAATATATTATCGCGATGGAGGATGTCAGCGAGAGAGCCGGGGAAAATGATGGAGCAAATATGTATATATGCTATTTGATCCTTGTTTATCAAATCAACAATATACCAAAAAAGAAGTATATTGATTCTACATTGATTTTGGTGTCTTTTTTTTTTTCCACTTGCATTTTGACACACTACTCTTCAAATTAGTTAAGCATATATAACAACTCGTTATTTGCAATCGATGAAAATGACATGGCATTTTAAAGTTAAAAAGAATAAATCAGAATGTTCCATCACTAAGAACTGATGAATTTTTTTCATTACTAAACTAATTAGTAATAAAAATTTCACCTCTAATTTATTATTTACTTATAATGAAATGGCTTCGATTGGAGGAATTGGGAGAATTTAAATAAACCATATCAATAGCCAATTAATATCAGTCAACTTGTAAAGAAATTTTGAAATTTCACTGCCCTCCCTTGACCAAGATTTTTTCTGAGAAGACAAAAATACCCTTACTTTATCTGAGTTGCAAATATATGAATTTGTGGTACAAATTGCTGAATATTTGTTGTAAATAGCCGAATTTGAATTGTAAATCTTTGTAAATTTTATAGGTGAACAAGATATACTTAGGTGTTTTTTTAAAAAATAAGATATATATTTTTGCTTATTTATCATCTTCAACCAATTTTAACTAACATTTTTATTTATGTAATTTGATTATTTGTGTCTTATAAAAAGAAGTCGAGGAAATACATCATATAATGAAAATGAATGCAAACTTTAGAAACCGAATGATCTAAATTTATTTGAAATTTGGTTAAACATTTAAAGGGTTTCTTCTTGACTGTGTGTCATACCATAATTACTCAATTCCTTGTCCATTGACATCCATTCATCACACTCAACATAGGGAAAGGAAAATTAGATGCATAGTATATAATTAAATGCACTGTATAAAGGAAAATTTAAATTAGGTACTATTCTCTAATTCACAATTATCCTAAATTAGATGCATAGTATATAATTATATACATTGTATAAAAGAAATTGTAAACTAGGTACTCTTCTCTAATTCACAATTATCCTTAATGGGCAAAACATTTCATAGAAAAATCAAGAGAACTGTTGATCTTGATTCTTATCTTTTAACCTCTATATATAACTAACTATTTAAAACTTTCTTCAATCCTCTCTAGCTGTAGCCGCCTCATCCTACTTCCTCCTCTCTTAACCCTGTAAGTTACTCTCTCTCTTTCTCACGTCGCACACACTCATAAAGAGGAAGAGGGTGCGTTTTTGTGTTGCTTTTTGTGTAGGTAGTGATGTTGGTGGAGAACCCATCATTTCTTATACTTATGATTCGATGGTAAATCTTTCTGATTTGATTTTCTTGAGTTTCGATAGAGGTATGTTTGTTCAAACTCCTCAATTATTGCAATTCTATTTAAATCTGGAAAGAAATGCTTTGTTGTTTGGCAAGCTACTGGCGGCGATTTGATTTTTGAAGCAAATGGCAAGGTCGCCATGGTGCTGATATTAGGATCTTTGACTTTCCTTATTCAGCTTGTGATGGTGTCACTTCACCCTTTTTCTTTACTTCTTTCGTGCCCTATTTGTTATTTGCTATGGCATAGGATTTGGTCCAGTTTGAGTGATCTGAAATTTTATGCATGGTTTATGTCTTCTCTTCATATTCTATTTCATTTGATTTAAACAAAAATCAATTGATTGTGTTGGCATTCTTTCTTTTGTGCAGTTAACCATAAAGTCTGAAAAAGCACATGATGATAATGATGATCAAGAGAATAAAAGTACCATTAAGTATCACAACATGTTAATCTTTTCTTATGAGATCAATGGCATACCAGAGGTATTTTAATATGTTTTTTTGGCTGGTAAGATGCTTTAGCATGAAACGTAGATGCTGTTTTGAAGTATTGATTATCAAGTTCTCTAATCAAAATACCTATAAATAGATATTTTTTGTAGTTGAATATTGGGTCTTCTTTCAAGACTATTTTCACAAGCACCATTATAACTACTTCTTCATCTACTTAACTCTAGCCTTTATCTGTCCGGTTAGTCCTTCATATGTTAATCGAATATGAGTATTTAAATTTCTGTTCAGAACTAACAAAATCAGAATAAAAAATATAGCCATTGAAATAGGCCCACTATAAAAAAAAAAATTGACTTTTAGCGGCGACTTTTTGTCGCTATTGAAAGTTTTCAATGACGACTTGTCGTTGCTGAAAAGTTGTTGCCATAGCAGCCGTGGCTGAAAACTTTTAGCGACAACTAAAAAGGTCACTACTAAAAGACACTTTCAACAACGACTTTTAGAAGTTTTAGCGGCGATATTTGTTGCCACTGAAAGACACTTCCGCTAAAAGAATTTTCAGCGATGACAATTTGTTGCCGCCAAAAGGGATGCTCAGTGGCGACTTTTTTGTCGCTGTTGAAAGTGATGCCTAAAAGGAATTGGCTTTACTAATGCCACGTCATCACCACCGGCTGCCACGTCATTACTAGCCACCTCCACCTCATCATCGACCAGGTGCCACGTCATCACTAGTGACCTCCATGTCATTGCCACATCACTCCTCCCCACCACGTTATCGTCCAAATATTTTCACCTTAAATGTGTCTTCTTCAAGGTTCAAACTTGTGACCACCTCTTTCGTTCCAATCTTCTTGCCGTTGAGCCAGATTGAATTTGTTTATTACTATTGTAAAATAAAATATATATTATTATATTACACTTTCAGTGGCGACATTATAAAGTCGCCACTGAAAGTCAGACCTTTATCGGCGACACTAATAGTTGTCACTGAAAGTGAACCCAGTGATTACATCACCTTCTGCTCAAAAGTATACTTTTAGTGGCCACAATAAAATGTCACCGCTGAAAGTCAGGCCTTTAGCGGCAACACTAATAGTTGCCGTTGGTCGCCGCTGAAAGTGAACCCAATGATTACATCACCTTCCGCTCAAAGGTATACTTTCAGTGGCGACCTTTTGTTGTCGTCGCTGAAAGTCCACTTTCAGCAGAAAGTCATCGTCTAAAGTCTTTTTTTTTTTGTAGTGCCCTGGAGTAAACTAATGATTTAGCATGAGTACTTTGAATGGAAAGCTTAATCAACATAATACTGGAGGAGTTTCTCAAGCTACTGCTCCTTTAATATTCCTAAGGCACTCAACAGTGATTGGTGCCAAATTTTGTAGTTTTCTAAGTTAGTTTGGTATTTCTTTTGATTCTTAGCTTATTATATAACAAACGACGAATGCCTCATAAAACAAATCAACAGCATCAATTGTCTCTTAAAGCCATAATCTTTGATTAATGAATTTCTTTTTCTTGGTTTGGTTTTCTTGTTTCTTGTACGTTAGCCAATACTATTGTCTGTGCTTCCACGATTAAAGTAAAGGCACTATACTCAGCTGATAAATTTCTTTTGCATCCATGAGCTCTCACTGAACACTAATTTTCTGGGCAACCAAAGTAGCACTTATCGCTGGACGGAGTATTTGTCAACTTCGAAAAACTGGTTGCTGGGCATGCCTTTATATTCCTAAGACAGATTCCTAATTAGGTGCGCACCTTTGCTTCTGTCTTATATAGATTAAAAGAGTTGGATTTTTATTTCTTGCTTCTGTTATTTAGTGTAGTGAAGTCGTTTTTCTTTCATCTTGACAATTTGAACATGTACAGACACCTAAACACATAAGCATGTGTTTGAACTTGTGATTTCCCTTCACAAAATGCGCATCAAAAAAATATTTTAGCAACAGTGATTGATTACAAATAATGGTAAAAACTGTTGATTTGTCGTAAATATTTTGAATGGAAAGCTTAATTCGTTGATATCTAGAGGAATTTTGTCAATCTGCTATCCCATTTCAGTAATCACCTCAACATATTTGGTACCCAATTTATACATTTTCTGAAATAAATATTTTAAGAGTTTTCGAGGAGTTAAGCTAATTTACAAGAAACAGGTTAGCTGGAAATTTTGTACAGCAGTGAAACTACGAAATCTCTGAATTGAATTTACTTTTTTACAGCAAAAGAGTTCTTCTAGTGAGCGATTCACCTTTAGAAAGCAGTGATGGAGCTGGAATCTTATAATGGAGACTACACTTTGAGGTTCCCTAATCAGGAGACCTCTGACTAGAAGAACAGATGACAATGTGTGGGAGAAAAGATGACTAATAGAGATATATACACTTAGAGAAATTGTTGGAGAGCTGGGGATAACAATGGAGCAAGTATGAATCAGGAATAGGATGTTTGCCAATCAAATCAAGGATATACCGAAAGTACATATACTGATAAGTATACTTTTTTATTGTACATTCATTTTGATATATTTTTTACTTGCACTGTAACACAAACCCATACATTTCTTAAATAGTTTGTAATTCAATTTGAACTGCAAACTAAATTTTATATTAAGGAGCAGAGGTAGTATAATACTTTTGAAATAATGTTGGTGTAGTTTGTAGATAAATCACCAGCGATATTTAACACTCATCATACAATTTATTCTGCATGTCCAACTTTGGACTTTATATCCTTTCAATAAATTCGTCACATGTTAGACCAAATGAAAAATTCTTCATTTGTTAATTGATTATAGCTATTTAAGATTATGTTCGTACGAAGGCCATGAGATTAGATCGAAGGACAATGCGGCTACTTATTGCGGCGGTAGTGATTTATTAACTAAAAATTAAAGAATGGTTAAAATAAATGATTTAGTTTTATTTTGAATTGAAAAATTAATGGGCATCTCTCCGAAATTCTAAAGCTACTCTACTACTTCATAATCCTGATAGTATGTTTGGTATGAGGAAAATGGGGGGGGGGGATTTTTTAATAGTTAATTTGAAAAATTGAAAAACTATTAAGGTTATAAAATTTTAATAAAGAAAATGTATGAGATAAAGGGTTAAGAAAAATTAATTAAAAAATGTTAATATCGTTTCTTCAATATTTTAAATCGAACTTATTAAAAACAATTTTCCCTATCCTTTATTTCTGTTGTTCCAAATAAAGCTAAGTTACTATATAGATTGGTGCATATATGCTTTCCTCAAATATGTTTGGTTTTATATTGATGCAAAGCTTATAAAAAAAAAAACATAACAAATGAGCAATGCCTCATTATGTGAATTAAACAAGATCAATATTCGTTAATTTAACCCCTCCCGGTCGAAGAATATTCTTTAATTTATTACTGAATTAAAATAAAGGCACCTATAGGAGTAAATTGTGTTACTCCTCCAAAGGCATGCATATTATGTCCATGAAGGTGATAAGGGAGCAACCCCACGAGAGTAATGGTGGGAAAAATAATATTTTTTTTAAAGGTTGAATTAACTTGTACTTTTTTTCCTGTGTTACAGCGTTAGTTTTTTGGGTGAATTACAAGCTAAATATAGTCTCTATCTCATCAACTGTTAGTTTTTCTTTCTTGAAACAATTCTGAAATCCATCAACTAAAAAAAGACTAGCAGTTATTTAAACAGAATAACTGACAGAGGAAAATTTGCAGAATGGTAAAAAAAAAAAACATTAATTTATTGACCTTCATTCCATTGACAAATTCAACATAACAATATCGAACAATGACTTTATTTGAAAGCAACTTGCAAAGAGAACAATAAAACTCAACAAATTTCATATTGATACATTTCTGCCGTCAAACTACCCTTAATCTCAAGGAACAAATTAAATTAATAAATGAATAACGAATAAAAGGAAAATACAAGAATTAATATGTTAGACAAATTTCTTCCTTGGACTTTGTCCACTAAAATTAAAATCAACACTTGGGCATGTCGGTAGGTGGTGGTAGCATCTGTTGGTCAGGATTGTTACCATTCTTCACAATGAAAGTCATAGCCATTCCCCATGTCACGTGACGCTCCAAATGACAATGCATGAACCAAACACCTACATATATCCAAGCCAAATATGTATAACATCTATTAATCTTTAAGATTTGAAATGTTATGTTGCTCGTGGGCGGGAGTAAATGTAAAATATATACCTGGATTGTCAGCAGTGAATCTTATGGCGACCCAACCATTTTTGGGTATGGTCACAGTGTTTTGATAGGGAGGATCAACAAGGTTGTAATTCAAAGTATCCTTTTGCTCGTCAAAGTTTCCGAATCCCCAGCCTACGACATAGAAACTATATCCATGCAAGTGAATAGGATGTTCTGTTCCAGTAAGCACATTAGTTCCCTGAAGAACAAGCTCCACCGTGGATCCGTACTCAAGCACCTTCACCTCTGTGCCCACTGACGGAGTCAACAAGAACTGAGGCAAATCGTTTCCTGTAAAATCAAAGTTCAATGGCGGAAAATCTGGGAACTTGTCCCCATAGACACCACCAACGTTGTTATGGTAAGCCTGCAAGATGTTAGCCCCAGGAGGCAATTGGAAGCTGATATTGTTCATACTGGCAGCAAGACGATCGCCATTAATTGGACCAGCACATGCTGAACCATTCTTACACGGTAAGGTGTTCACAGACACTGTGTAGAAAAGCTTGTTGCTTATTTCTAATGGCACATCAATGGGGTGGTTATTGTCTGCTAAGCTTTTGAATTGGCTCAGTTGCTCGGTGGTTGCGATGGTGTCGTTTGAGTCTGGAAGCAAAGGCACGGAAGGGACTGTTGAAGTTGGCATATTGTGTCTGCTTCGTTTGTATTGAAGGATGGCAGTGGTGTTTGAAGGGCTAAAAAGCACATTAGGAGAACTGGAATATGCTTTGGCAGCCATGTAATAGCGACCTATTGGTTGGTTTGCTTCTAATAGAACATCCATAGTCTGACCAGGTGAGATTGTGATGTAATCTACTTTCACAGGCTTTATGTAGCTTCCATCTGTTCCCACCACTGTCAGTTTATGATTGGCAATTCCAAAGAAGAGAACTTGTTCCAGTGCTGCATTGATCACTCGAAGCAGATAGGTCTTGCCATGTCGAACACTCAGCTCGAAAGTTTCTGCCATAATTATATTACTAACATCAATTTTTTTTCATAAGAGAATCAACATATGGATAGTTGTTCAAAAAAGCACAATTTTGGTATATAAATATATATGTATGTATAATTACCAGAATTGGAGCATGGATAAGAATCACCAGGTTGGCCATTAATGGTGAAAGCATCAGACACCACGGGGTCCCCTCCGCTTGTACGAAAGTCATTGTAAACCTGAACGATGTCTTGTTTCCACCATTCTCCTGCATTTATACAATTTACAAGTTTATAGTTAAGTTATGGTCTTTGAAAGTGTATATTAAAAACTGGAGTTCTCAAAAAATATATGATCACGAGTTCGATACCTAATATAATGGGAACTTCAGCGTGTGGCTTTGGAAATGGGTAGTTAGTTCCAGGCTTGGGATTGATGACAATAGCACCATGAACTGTGGCCCGGGAGTAGTCACTGTGAGCATGCCACCACAGAGTGCCTTCCTCCTCAGAAAATATGACCTTTTGGCTAAACTTGTGACCTGGTTTTATTGGACACTGAGTGATAAATTCAGGACCATCCGACCATGGATATCTTGGCTGGTTCACTCCATGCCTGCAAATCAATAATTTTCAATAGTTAAGCTTACGAGTTTAGTAATGTCCTGGCCTGGAGAGATAATGCAGAAAGCCAGGGTTTGGTTTGTTTACCAGTGGATGGTGATACTCTCGTTGGCTCGGTTATAGACATCAACAATGATGGTTTCACCCTTGGTCACGTACAACGTTGGTCCTGGAAACTGCCCATTCACTGTCAATATGTTTTTGGTGCTGCAAAGCCTTGTGTACGAAGTGTCTTTGACCTGCACACATTAAACACAAGCGTCAAGATGCAATTAACGTCACTGCTATTTTGTATTTAATCTCATCTCAGAGAGTCATTACTTGGAAATATTGATGTTAAACTGAATTATTATCTATTATCTTCATGAGAACGTACCTCGAAGGTATAGTGTCTTACTGCATAGGAACCTAGGACGTTATTGAGGAACAAAACTCCTAATATCTGCAAGATCAATATTACTGAGATTTTCATGACAGCGTCTCTGAACCAAGAAATGCCCGAAGAAAGAGTTGATCTCCACAGATTACTAAAGTTTCTGTTTGTTTCTTCAAGAAAGGCTCCCCTCTCTCTCGATTAATATTGCTGCGCCTCTTTGGTAGTTGGGAAAGAGCTCTGATTATATTGTTTTTGTGTGATTGATGATGTTTGAAATGAACATGCAGGTATATATATACAGTGTTGTGAGAGGCTTTGACATGAACATAATTACGCGTAAGAATACTTTTCCATTTGTGTGGCTTGTGCTTTTCAGCTTAAATTTGTCCAAGTCTCTCTATCGCCAGGTCTTTCTCAAAATATTCTTTCTGACATAAATGAGCTACTTGGTCATCACAAAACGAGGTGTAGTAGTTTGTTGTCTTAGCTTAGTTTGGTGTGGAAATTGCAATACACTCACGGATAACGAAACAAAGTTGAACAAGTACATATGCGTAGTTTGGAAGTTTCTTTGGATAAGAACAAGTTCATGCATGGTTTTGCAATAAAATATTGAAAGGTCAACTCTTCATTATTTCTCAGTGTCTTTAATAAATGATGAAAATCCAAAACCCACAAATGTAGAAAGTCAAAGCCTAAATAAATACACGAAAGCTACCATAGGGTCAAATAAGTAATTTTCAAAAAACACCAGTTTATTGATTTCATTGACCCACGTTGGTTCAACGTTGGCTACCAAGATTCCTTTCAATCATTCACAAAGTTAAATATCCCCCCCCCCTTACTATTAACTACTCCCATGCATCATCATCATGGAAATTCTGACGTACCTATCCTATGTATGAGACTGAGAAAGAAAGGTTTTTTGTCTTATTTATAAATTTCCATTAAATTCTTAGTATATATACTATTTTATCATTTATTTATTATAGTATAGATAGTTATTTTTTTAAAATGTGTATATGTTAAATAGTAATAAAGTGGAAAATTTGTTATATTTTAAATAACAATTAATACAATTTAAAGTTTTTCTTAATCTGTATGAAATATATTAGAAGTGTTCTATAGATAGAACCAAAAAAGTATTCCATGATAGAATATGTTTTTTTTATAACAATAATAGAATGTGTTTGTCCCCTAAGTTTATAACTTTTTTTCCTAATCTCCCTCTATTAATTGCATATTTTGGGTTGACAAAAAAAAGTTACACTTATGGGGGGATGTTTTCCTTTAGGAAAGTGATTTCAAATGCAGATGATTCCAAAGAAATAATCTAGAAGACCAACATAAATTTATTACAAATAAAATAACTTAACTAATTTTTTTAAATATTTGCAAAATTAGTTACTAGCTCCAACGCTTAAAACCGGAGATGATATGTTTTTTAAAAAGAACTGTTTTATGTTTCATAGCTGTCTTCCCACCGGCCCATAAATGATGAAACATGCAAAAGAATTGACCACCTTTTCATATTTGAAATCATGAACTTGTTCCCATACGAAGATTCGAAATTACAAAATGCCATTGGAAGCAAGAAGAATATGTAATATAATCTTGCTATTGAGCCAAAGACTCATGAGCCTCCAAGCTGTATTAGTTCCATCGCTGATTAGTGACTTTCTTATACAATTTCTCGGTCGGCCGTTGGCTGCCGCGGCTGGTGCATTCAGATGTAGGCTGCGACCAGTATGTCATAAATTTGAGCCCCACACGTTTTTTAAAGTAAAGGATATGTTTAATTCTTTAATTATATATAAGATTTTAATTTAATCACTTAACTTTAAAAGAACTATAAAATTATTAACAAAAATGATGATGTGGAGATTTTAAGTGTTACTAAAACATTTTCAAATACTAATAGGTTTAATTTTTAAAACAATCATGATTGTTATAAAAAATCATCATTTAATATTCAGGGAAAAAAAAACTACTGCTTTCATTTTTATTTTAAAATAACACATTATTTCTTTTGTCCATAAAAAAAATACTACCTCTAGTCCTTAATACATAAAAGATATATAATTAATTTAGGAATATTAAAAAAATTAATTAAATTAGTTATTTATAATAAATATATGTTGGTTTTTTTGAATTATCCTATTTAATCATTTGTTTTAAAATGACCCCTTATTCGAAGAAATCCCTTATAATTAATAAGGATATTTTAGAAAAAATTTATAAATTTGAGAGAAAAAATTTATTGAAGTAAACCAAATTTGATCTAACCCTTCAAATACTAGAACCTATGGCGAGCAACGTGTTGTTTGATATAACAGCTCTAACTTTTGTCAAAGAGAATATTTTGATAAGGACGTAGGCGCACAAATTTCAAAGATCATGCTCATGATGAATTAAAATCCCCCAAAACAGTAGCAACACAAGATTGAATATTCTATATTCTTACGCGTAATCATGCTGACGTCAAAAGCCTCTCATCAAAACTACCCACACTCCTTTCATTTTCATTTTGAAAATGTCCTTGTCTAAAACTAAAATGTTCCTTTTCTATTCTGAAGCTAACAGTTGTGTTAATTTTTAATTTATTATTGGCTTCACTAAAAAATTATGAATTGATTTTTCTTATGAACATATTTAATATAAGTTGTCTTCAGGCCACTTATGTAAGTGTGTCACCATTCGAGGTTTATGAGTAGCTTGATTCTTGTAATAAATTTTATATTGGTAAAAATTAATCACCAATTCCCTATAATTTTACCTCATTTTTAATTAATTTCTTATAGTTTTTCATTTTAACTGGGTTCTCATAGTTTTCTTATTCTAAGCATTGGCCCAGAGCGCCAGACTCATAATTTGTTAATTTGTAAGAGGAAAGATATCAATGCGGCTCTCACATATGCATGAAACTCCAATAATTTTGCCACCCAGATCTAAAAAAATCGAAATCAACCAAATTACATATGATATATAGATACAAGGAGACCATTATGAGTATAATAATTTATTTTTATGCTGATAATAAATAAATTTTATTTCATCGTTTTATTTTTAAAAAGCCTATATTTTTACTTTATATATTGTGCCGACTGACACGTCACCATCTACGCAGGTCCTAATTAACAAATTGTGAGCATACATATGAATAGATACAACTGAAGAGACGGTAAGGACACAGGTTATTCAATAAAAAATTATTTAAACCTTATTAAAAATTAAGTGAAATTAAGGCAAAAATAATAGGTGACAGGCGACGCATGCCTTTGGTAATCAATATATAGATAATACACTTGATTAAAGCTATGAAGATCAACTATTACCTCTTGTCCTTAATACAAGAATTAGTTGACTAATTTAAGCAGATTAAGAAAATTAGTTAAGTTAGTTATTTGTAATAAATAGGTGTTGTCTTTTCTAAAATACCGTTGCTAATTATATGTATTAGCTAGAATTATTATTTGATGAAATATTTAACATGTACAACTACTACAAAGATTATTTTGAAAAAAAATAGATAAATATGAGAGGCAAAGTGAATTAAGGTCTTACATTTAAAATCAAATTAAATATTAAACTAGCTCTTATATTAATGACAGAAATAGTATTATGCATGTTAATTATTATATTTAACTAGCGAACCTCTATTCTAACTTAATTGGATGTTCAAATTTTGGGACATAAGTTGATGAATGATTGAAAAGAATCTTGTTAGATGCCATCTTTGAAGGATGAACAATTATGAATGTTAATAATAAATTGTTTTTTAATTAGTCGACTGTATCACAATAATATTCAAATCGTTTCTGGTGAATTTATTTAGCCATTCTTTGACTTGTTATGTCCGTGGGGTTTTGGATTTTCATCATTTATTACTTATATTTGTTAGCCCACAAATGAAGAAACATTCAAGAATTGACCACCTTTGCATATTTGAAAAACCACGAACTTGTTCTTAAGTAAAGAAGCTTCCACATATGTCGCAATTCCACTTTAAGTTAATTAAGCTAGAATCTATATAACAAACTATTTGATACCACAGCAAGTTTTTTTTTTTAATTTTAATGAAACTAATAATCTGGCAGTGTTTTTGAAATTAGTTGACCGTATATTATTATTCAAATGGCTTCAG
The DNA here is from genome assembly GCF_004799145.2 of Neltuma alba. Lineage (NCBI taxonomy): Eukaryota > Viridiplantae > Streptophyta > Magnoliopsida > Fabales > Fabaceae > Neltuma > Neltuma alba. The sequence goes on from NW_021635167.1 coordinate 162,283, forward strand.
TGTATTTATTGCGTTGTATTGTTTAGCCTTTGACCTTTTATATTAGAGGGTTTGGGATTTTTCATCACTTATCATATATTTGTGTATGTATTCTTAGAAGCTGATTCTTCTCTGTTATACGTCTGGTGCTTGTAAAAAAAAAAAAAAAAATTAGCTGGCTTTTTCCATCAAGCTACAAATGAGGAAACATTCAAAGAATTGACCAGGATTTTATAATCGAAAACAAAGCACAAACTTGTTCCTTTATATCAAAACGGCTCTCTCTCTCTCTCTCTCTCTCTCTCTATATATATATATATATATTATAAACTGGACAGGCCGGGAAATGATTGGATTTTATTAAAGAAGTTCAAATCAAAGAAATTGACCTTTCAATATTTTATTGGAAACCATATGCATGAACTTGTTCTTGCAGAAAGAAACTTCCAAACTGCGTATACTTGTTCAACTTTGTTTCGTCATCCATAATTATTTTGCATGAACACTGAGTAAAAGGAAAGACCTGGTGATAGAGAGACTTGGACAAATTAAAGCCCAAAAGCACAAGCCACACAAACTGAAAAGTATTCTTACGCGTAATCATGTGCATGTCATAGCCTCTCCCAACACTATATATATACCTGCATGTTCACTTCAAACATCATCAATCACACGGAAACAATATATATCAAAGCTTTTTCTCAATTACCAAACAAGCGCAGCAATATCAGTTAGCAGAGAGAGGGCAAGCCTTTCTTGAAGAAACAAACAGCAACTTTACTAATCCGAGGAGTTCAACTCTTTCTTCAGCCTTTCTTTGGTTCAGAGACATTGTCATGAAAATATCAGTAATATTGGTCTTACAGATATTAGGAGTTTTGTTGCTCAACAACCTCCTAGGTTCCTGTGCAGTAAGACATTGTACTTTTGAGGTACGTTCTCATATGAAGATGATGATTCAGTTTAACTATACATCCACGTAATTACTCTCTGAGATGAGATTATATATCAAAAATATACCTGGTAACTTGCATCTTGACGCTTGTGTTTAATGTGTGCAGGTCAAAGACACTCCATACACAAGACTTTGCAGCACCAAAAGCATATTGACAGTGAATGGGCAGTTTCCAGGACCAACGTTGTACGTGACCAAAGGTGAAACCATCATTGTTGATGTCTATAACCGAGCCAACGAGAGCATCACTATCCACTGGTACGTTTATCAAATTCAAACGAACCAAATTCAAACGTTCATTTTCTGCATCTCTAAGAGATATTTAATTTATTAAAGGTTCGAAATTATTGATTGGCAGGCATGGAGTGAACCAGCCGAGATATCCATGGTCGGATGGTCCTGAATTTATCACTCAGTGTCCCATAAAACCAGGTCACAAGTTTAGCCAAAAGGTCATATTTTCTGAGGAGGAAGGCACTCTGTGGTGGCATGCTCACAGTGACTATTCTCGAGCCACAGTTCACGGCGCTATTGTCATCAAACCCAAGCCTGGAACTAACTACCCATTTCCAAAGCCACATGCTGAAGTTCCCATTATATTAGGTATCGAATCTCATAATTATATATTATTTGAGAACTCAAGTTTTTAATATTTTTAGCGAAAGAAGGATAATGAGAGATAAAAGACACAACGGTAACAAAGAAAGAGAGAGACATAATTCAGAAATGACTTTGTATCATTTTCCATGTTTTGAACAGCGCCACTATAAGGGGTATATATACGGATAACTATTCTAGAATATTCCTAGGGCCAGCTGTACACAAACATGTGCTGTGAGTTACAATTTCAATTTTCACGAGTGTTGCTGTGTTTGGGCTTCAGGAGTGTACGTCTTGGGCTGCTCTTTGGTGATAGATGTAATTGGGCTTGTCGGTGTTCTAACAAATATAAACTTTCAAAGACCATAGCTTAACTTGTGAATTGTATAAATGCAGGAGAATGGTGGAAACAAGATATCGTCCAGGTTTACAATGACTTTCGTGCAAGCGGAGGTGACCCCGTGGTGTCTGACGCTTTCACCATTAATGGCCAACCTGGTGATACTTATGCATGCTCCGGTTCGGGTAATTATACATACAAAAATATGCTTTTTTGAACAACTATCCATATGTTGGTTCTCTTGTGAAACTCAAAGTTAGTAATATAATCTGGGTATTTGTAATCATGGCAGAAACTTTCAAGCTGAATGTTCGACATGGCAAGACCTATCTGCTTCGAGTGATCAATGCAGCACTGGAACAAGTTCTCTTCTTTGGAATTGCCAATCATAAACTGACAGTGGTGGGAACAGATGGAAGCTACATAAAGCCTGTGAAAGTAGATTACATCACAATCTCACCTGGTCAGACTATGGATGTTCTATTAGAAGCAAACCAACCAATAGATCGCTATTACATGGCTGCCAAAGCATATTCCAGTTCTCCTAATGTCCTTTTTAGCCCTTCAAACACCACTGCCATCCTTCAATACAAACGAACCAGACACAATATGCCAACTTCAACAGTCCCTTCCATGCCTTTGCTTCCAAACTCAAACGACACCATCGCAACCACCGCGCAACTGAGCCAATTCAAAAGCTTAGCAGACAAGAACCACCCCATTGACGTGCCATTAGAAGTAAGCACCAAGCTTTTCTACACAGTGTCTGTGAACACATTACCGTGTCAGAATGGTTCAAAATGTGCTGGCCCAAGTGGTGATCGTCTTGCTGCTAGTATGAACAATATAAGCTTCCAATTGCCCCCTGGGGCTAACATCTTGCAGGCTTATTATAACAACGTTAGTGGTGTTTATGGAGACAACTTCCCAGATATGCCGCCATTGAACTTTGATTTTACAGGAAATGATTTGCCTCAGTTCTTGTTGACTCCATCAGTGGGCACAGAGGTGAAGGTGCTTGAGTACGGATCCACGGTGGAGCTTGTTCTTCAGGGAACTAATGTGCTTACTGGAACAGAACATCCTATTCACTTGCATGGATATAGTTTCTATGTCGTAGGCTGGGGATTCGGAAACTTTGACGAGCAAAAGGATCCTTTGAATTACAACCTTGTTGATCCTCCCTATCAAAACACTGTGACCGTACCCAAAAATGGTTGGGTCGCCATAAGATTCACTGCTGACAATCCAGGTATATATTTTACATTTACTCCCTCACAAGCAATATTTCAAATCTTAAAGATTAATATATGTTATAGATCTTATAGACTAATCCTATTTGGGTTGGATATGTAGGTGTTTGGTTCATGCATTGTCATTTGGAGCGTCACGTGACATGGGGAATGGCCATGACTTTTATTGTGAAGAATGGTAACAATCCGGACCAACACATGCTACCACCACCAACCGACATGCCCAAGTGTTGATTTTAATTTTAACGGAAAAAGTCCATGGAAGAAATTTGTCTAACACATTAATTCTTGTATTTCCTTTTATTCGTTATTCATTGATTAATTCAATTTGTTCCTCGAGATCAAGGGTAGTTTGACAGCAGAAATGTATTAATGAGTGCGTGAAATTCGTAGAGTCATGTTTCGTTCCGTTTGTAAGAATATTGCTTTCAAATAAAGTCATTGTTCGATATTGTTATGTTGAATTTGTCAGTGGAATGAAGGTCAATAAATTAATGATTTTTTTACCATACTGCAAAATTTTCTCCTCCGTTAGTCATCCTATTTAAATAACAGCTAGTCTTTTTTTTTTTTAATGAATTTCAGTACTATTCCTTAAAAAGCTAGCAGTTGATGAGATAGAGGCCATATGTAACTTGTAATTCACCCAAAAAAAACTAAAGCTGTAACATGTGATCATCATAAGTGCATTAATTTGTAACCAACAACTTACTTTAATTCTTTCTATCATTCTGATGAAACAAGTTAATTCAACCTTAAAATTTTGTATTATTTTTGACAGGTGACACGTAGTTCCACCATATATTACTGTCATAATGACGCATTGTTCATTTGTTATTTTGGAGGAATGTTAAATTCAGTAGATTGAAGAATATATTGGTTGTTTAATTCACACAATGAGTCATTGTCCATTTGTTATGTTTTTATAATCTACGCATCAATATAAAGCCCACCATATTTCAGCGGGAAATTACAAATTATGCACTAATTGTTGGAGTAACATATAAGTCTATTTAGTATGAGGGAAATGGAAAGGAAATAGGAAAATTTTAATGGATCCTCATTCAATGCTTATTACAACGATGAATACTATGTGCTTATTATTATAATTGTATCTAGACTATTCAGAATTTAATGTGAATGGTTCACATTTAAAATTTTTAGTATACAATTTTTTGAATAATAATTTGTTTTTTGAAAATGTTAGCCATACGACTATCTTTATTTTGAATTATGTATCTATTAAAATAAAAAAATTAATTAAAATGTATGAAAAATTTATATTCAATATGCACCATTCAAAATTGATCTGAATGATCCAAATTAAGATAAGCACTTCATGCTAATCATGGTGATGAGCATGGAATGTGCTCTTAATTTCAAAGTGTTCGATTTAAAAAATTAAAGAAAAGATATTAAAAGCTTGTAATTAATTTTTCCACCCATTTTAGCTTACATCTTCTTTTTATTAAAATTTTATTACCCCATTTTTTTTAATTTTTCAAATTGAATTCATTGAAATTTTTTCTCCTCCCCATTTTGCTCGTACTAAACATACTATATTATTGAAGTAGTTTAGTAGCTTTAGGATTTCGGAGAGATGTCCATTGATATTTCAATTCAAAATAAAACTAAATCGTTAGTTTTAACCATTCTTTATGGTTAATAAATCACTACTGCCGCAATAACTAGCTACATTATTATTCAATCTAATCTCATGGCCTCCGTTTGAACATAATTTTAAGTAACCATAATCAAATAACAAATGAAGACTTTTTTATTTCGGCTAGCAAGTGAAGAATTGATTGAAAGGATGAAGTTCAAAGTTGGACATGCACAACATATTGTATGATCAGTGTTAAATATCACCGGTGATCTATCTACAAACTACACCAACAGTATAGTTATCCGGTTCTTAATATATATAAGATCTAGTTTGTGGTTCAAATTGAATTACAAACTACTCAAGTTTAATCAATTTAGAGGATGCATGGGTTTGTGTTACAATGCAAGTAAAAAGTATATCAAATGAATGTACATTTAAAGAGTATACTTATCAGTATGCATGCTTTTGGTATATCGTTGATTTGATCAAGAAGCATCCCATCCCTAATTTGTACTTGCTTCGTTGTTGTCCCCAGCTCTCCAGCAACCTTTTCTAAGCGTATATGTCCCTATTTATCGTCTTTTCTCCCACGCCTTGTCATCTTTTCTTCTAGTCAGGGATCCCTCTTAAGGGAACCCTGAAGTATAGCCTTATGTGATTCCAGCTCCATGACTGCTTTGTAAAGCTGAATCACTCACTAGACGAACTCTTTTTCTGTAAAAAAAACAAAAGAAAAAAGAGAGAAGCAAATTCAATTAAGAGATTTCATAGTTTCGCTGCTTACCAAAGTTTCCGCCAAACCTGTTTCTTGTAAATTAGATTAATTCCCTCCACAACTCTTTTTTTAAAAAAAAAAACCCAATTTATCTTAGAAAATGTATAAATTGGGTACCAATTATGTTCGCATGATTACTGAAATAGGATAGCAGCTTGACAAAATTCCTCTAGATATCCACAAATTAAGCTTTCCATTCAAAATATATATTTACGCTAAATCAATAATTTTTACCATTATTATCAACCACTGTAGCAATAATGACAACATTATTTCATTGATCTCATGGCCAATGAAATCACCATATTTGATTAACAAATGAAATAACTGAAAGGATAAGAACCAAAATTGAACAGATGAAGAAATAGCTATAGTATTTAGATGTAAAAACAAAAAAAAATCCATTTGTTGCTACTTTTATTAGAGAATCAGATAGGGAAAAATACCTAAGTTTCTTGCTAAAGCATATATCAGCCAATATAGTCATTTATCAACATACCTTTGGTGTATCGTTGATCTGATAGGCAAAATTCAACACGCAATAATATTCAATGATACTTCTACCCTTTGCCTCTTCATCATTGTCATAAGCTTTGTTTGACTTGATAGTTAACTACACAAAAGAAAGCAAATAACAACACGATAAATTGATTTTTTTAATCCAAACCAAATAGAAAAACAAGAGAAAACATACAACAAATACAAAGACTTAGATCCAAACTAGACAAAAACCATACCTAAAATTATCAAAAACAAGAAAAGGATGCCAAAAACCAAATAGAACCACACACAAAAAAATTAAGGAAAAGGGATTGAAATGACACTGCCATAATATGAACAAGGAAGCTTCTAGATCCTAGCCATCACCACCATAGAGACTTAACCACTACCTTCCAGTTCATCAACCACAGAGCATTTCATGCGAGATCTAAATAAAATTGAAATAGTTGATGATTTTGATTTAAAAGTACCTTCATCATAATTCTAATTAGTCTATACGGATCCTCCACCGACATCACCATCCACACACACACACACACAATCCTTGAAACCCCTCAGCCACAAACCCAAGCAAAGGAACAATTGCTCTCACTAAAGGAGAGAAAGGAGCAAGACTCGATCGTTTGTAACATAGACAATTAATTCAGTACTCTCTTCTCTCTAAAATATCTTGTCAATGACTTGTAAATCAAACCCTACAACAATTGTGAGGGTGCGGTGTGTGAGAGAGATAGAGAGAGTAGTTTTTAGGGTTAAGAGAGGAGGAAGAGGGATGAGGCGGCTAGGGCTAGAGAGGATTTAAAAAGGTTTAAAATAGTTATAGAGGTTAAAGTATAACACTAAAAAGAAAAGTTCTCTTGATTTTTCTATGGAATGTTTTGCTCATTGAGGATAATTTTTAATTAGAGAAGAGTACCTGATTTAAATTTTCATTTATACAATGTATCTTATTACATACTATGTATCTAATTTTCCTTTCTTTATGATGAGTGTGAATTAATGGATGCCAATGTACAAGGAATTGAGTAATTATGGTATGACATACAGTCAAGAAACCCTTCTATTTTTTCTTTTTGCTAACAGTCAAGAAACCCTTTTAAATGTTTGACAAAATTTTTAAATAAATTTAGATCTTTAGGTTTCTAATGTTTATATTGATTTTCATTCTCTTATGCATTCCGTCGATTTCTTTTTATAAGATACAAATAATCAAATTATATAAATAAAAATGTTAGTTAAAATTGGTTAAAGACAATAAATACGTAAAAAAAATATAACTTATTTTTTGAAAAATAACTTTATTTATGGAGAGGGTGAGTGAGATAAAATGAGTATGAAAACTGGAAAAGAGATGAAAGAGAATAATTATAAAAAGAGACAAAGAGAAAGACATGGTATTAATTGGGATAAAAATTAAAAAATATATATCGGATGTTCAAACATCTCTATAGCCTATAGAAGGACCTGAATTATTTCAAAAATTGTAACATATAAAAGAAAACATATATGAACAATAAATATCTTTTCACATTTCTTATTATAATGCTGTCTCGTTGCGTTGTTTTACTTCTATATCTCAACAAGTCAGCGTACATACTTAAGGACAAAAAAGCATTCACTGTACTTTGAAACTATCCCTACGAAACCATTTCATCATGAGCAAACAACAAATTAGGGATGAAATTTTTATTACTAATTAGTTTAGTTAAGAAAAAATTTCACCAGTGATTAGTGACGGAATGTTCTGGTTTATGCTAAAACTATGGTTTGAATTCTTAACCTCACGGATGCACATCAAAATCTTTGCTTTTGATTGACCTTTAATCACGCGCATCTAGCCTTTATAAGTGTGTCTAACATTTTAATAAAAAATATTCTGTCGTACGCACTTGCTATAAGCTAAGATGCGATATTCAAAAGTTATCTTATACACGGGAAGAATTAAATAACCATGATCAATTAACAAATGAAGCACTTTTTTTTTTATTATTTGGGCTAACACGTGAAGAATTGATTGAAAGGATAAAGTCCAAAGTTGGAGATGCAAAAAAATTGTATGATGAGTGTTAAATATCACTGGTGATCTATCTATAAACTGCACCAACATAATTTCAAAAGTATTATATGGTACCTCCGCTCCTTAATATAATATATAATTTGTAGCTCAAATTGAATTACCAACTATTTAAGTTTAATTAATTTAGAGAATGTATGGGTTTATTTTACAATGTAAGTGCAAAAATAAATCAAAATGAATGTACAATTAAAAAGTATACTTACCAGTATATGTGCATTCGGTCTATCGTTGATTTGATTGGCAAACATCCTATTCCTGATTTGTACTTCCTCCGTTATTGTCCTCAGCTCTTCAACCACCTTCTCTAAGCGCACACATGTCTATGTGTCATCTTTTATCCCACACATTGTCATATTTTCTTCTAGTTAGAGATCCCTAATTAGGGAACCTCAAAGTGAAACCTCCGTTGTGCGATTCCAACTCCATGACTACTTTGTAAAGGTGAATCACCCACTAGAAAAACTCTTTTGCTGTAAAAAAAAAAAGTAAATTCAATTCAGAGATTTCATAGCTTCATTGCTTTCCAAAATTTCCACCTAACCTGTTTCTTGTAAATCAGTTTAATTCTCCTAAAAACTCTTAAAATATTTATTTTAGAAAATGTATAAATTGGGTACTAACTATGTTGAGATGATTACTGAAATGGGATAGTAGCTTGACAAACTTCCTCTAGGTATCTACAAATTAAGCTTTCGATTCAAAATATTTGTGCTAAATCCATAGTCTTTTACCGTTATTTTTAATCCAGACACTGTTGCAATAATGTCTACTTTTATTTGGTGTCATGGCCAATGAAATAATCATATTAAATTTACAAATGAACCAACTGAAAGGATAAGAACTAAAGTTGAACAAATGAAGAAATAGTTATGGTATTTAGATGTAAAAACAGAAAAATATCCGTTTGTTGATACTTTTATTAAAGAACCAAATAGGAGGAAATGCCCAAGTTTCTTGCTAAAGCATGTCAGCCAAAATACTCATAAATTTATTAATATACCTTTTGGTATATCGTTGATCTGATAGGCAAAAATCAACATGCTATAAGATTCGATGATACATCCATCCTCTTTGTCTTCATTGTTGTCATAAACTTTCTCTGGTTTGATGATTATCTACACAAAAGAAAGCAAATACTAACACAATAAATTGATTTTTCTTAGGTATAGTTGTTAAGAAGATTTATTATTCTGTTTAATATTTGGGTTAGTTATTCTGTTGTATAAGACTCATCCTTTCTTGTATTGGGCCTCGGTCCAGAAAGTCTGCACAAGTAGAGGTGCTGTCACTCTCTACAAACACAATGTACTGGTCCTCTGGGCCTTTCCTTCAATAATAGTTTTGTATTATTCAGTCAATACCATGAGTTCATATGGTATCTAGAGCAAGGTCGTCTGGGCCACACCAACATAAGCCCAATCCTGCTACCTGCGCACAGACAGGGAAGAACTCAGTCAAAGAATGGTGTCGTTCTTCTGAGAAACTGAAGAATAGCTTCTGCAAGTCCAAATGAAGCGTTCTGTACATGAACCCTACCAGAACTGCGACTCACGGCTGAGAAAGGAGTTCTGCACCGTCATTCTTTCTTCATTCCGTCATCGCTGTTACTTTCCCGTAGACATCCTCACAAGAACGCCTCAAGATTCGGTTATTTTTTTCCTGTAAGTGTTTGGTCGAAATTTCCTCCAGCTTTCTTTCGCAGTTCTCTACCTCTGTCCTGTCAAGATTTGCAATTCCATGGGAAAAGACAATGAAACCGTCCCTCTCTCTCCCTCAACCATCGATTTTAGTCATCCCTTGTATCTCCATCCATCTGATACTCAGGCTGTGACGCTGGTTTCACAAGTATTGTGTGGGTCTGAAAATTACGCCGTGTGGAGTCGATCCATGCACCTAGCTCTCTTTGCCAGAAACAAATTGGGATTTATTGATGGAAGTTGCCTTCGGGAGAAACAAGAGGAGAGTCTTCGGGGATTATGGGATCCCTGTAACGCGATTGTACTTTCTTGGCTTGTTTACTCTGTTGATAAACAACTTGCCACTGGAATTGTCTTCTCCTCCAATGCCCGTTCAGTGTGGCTGGACCTGAAAGAAAGGTTTCACAAGGCCGATGGAGTCAGAATATTTACCATTCATAAGGCAATTACTTCATTGAGGCAAGGTACGATGACTGTTGCTGAATATTATACCAAGCTTCGGGACTTATGGGACGAATATGATTCCCTTGCACCAATTCCAACTTGTCAGTGCCCAAGTACACAAGAGTATGCTAAATTGGTATAGCAACAAAGGCTATTACAATTTCTATCTGGGCTAAATGACAACTACCATCAAGTGAAGACTCAAATACTTTTGCAGTCACCTCTCCCAATTGTTAATCAGGCGTACTCTTTAATCTGCCAAGATGAGTCCCAACAACTAATTTCCTATCCACCTCCAAGTCATCCAACCGAGGGTGCTACTATGGCTACAAGGGGAGGACGTCAAGGACGCGGAAGAGGGCGAGGCAGATCACAAGAGGAATGCTCCCACTACCATCGTAAGGGACATAAGTGAGAAAACTGCTATCACATTGTGGGTTTTCCTCCAAATTTTCGTAACAGACAAGCTCAAGCTTCCACTGCTAATCACACATCAAATACTTCCTTATCCCCTGCTCAAACGCCTATCACTCAGCAGCAATATGATCAAATCCTCAAGCTTCTCCAAAGGGAGAAAGGAGACATTGCTGTAATTACAACCGATCACATTGAGGAAACCATTTCAGGTGCTGTTCTTGTCCTTCCTAGATCTTTTTGTGATTCATATTGGATTTTAGATTCAGGTGCTACATGTCATTTAGTAAATAGTATAGATATGTTTGACACTGTGGAAAAATATGAAGGACCAGTTAGGCTCATTATGGTTCCTAATGGTAGTAAAATGCTTATCACCCATGTAGGGACTATAAAATTATTAGATCATATCATTTTACAGGACGTCTATTATGCCCCTGGTTGTTGTTACAATTTAGTTTCTGTTTCCAAGTTAACTGCCAATCAAGATTTTGTAGTCTCCTTTTACTCTAATTATTGTACCTTGAAGGAAATCTCTCTTGGAAAGACAAGGAAGATTGGTAGGCTCCTTAGTGGACTCTATATCATTGAAAGAATCCCACAAACCGATACAGTCATGAATATCACCACTCAAAACCTTTGGCACCTTAGATTAGGACATGCCCCCATAGATAAACTTAGACATTTAGATATGGTAAGAAAAGAAGTTCCTATAATCATCAATGATAAATGTGTCATCTGTGCTCAAGCCAAACAACCTCGACTGCCATTTTCATCTAGTGAGTCTAAAACTTCTCGTTGCTTTGATTTGATATATGTGGATGTCTGGGGGCCTTATAGAGAACCGACTTATAAGGGACATCGGTATTTTCTTACAATTGTTGATGATTTTTCCAGATGTACTTGGACATTTCTCATGCTTAATAAAAATGAATCTGTTTTTCACTTGAAGAGTTTCATTGCCTACGTTGATACTCAATTTTCTACTATTGTGAGACGAATACGTACTGACAATGGCCTGGAGTTTCTTAATTCTGAATTAAAATTACATTTAACTAGTAAAGGGATTATTCATGAGACTACTTGTCCTTGTACACCTCAACAAAATGGGGCAGTAGAACGTAAGCATAGGCATCTTTTAAATATGGCTAGGAGTTTGTGCTTTCAATATGCTACACCTTTAAAATTCTGGGGGGAAGTGTTCACCAAATAACTTGACCGCAAGTGGATGGGTCGCAAGTAATATAAAAAGTATTGTTCCCTCAGAGACTAAGGCTAGATGAGTTGAAAAACCATAATTGTGTATTTGATTAGGTTAAGTGAAATAATTGTTGTTGTTGTAAAATGAAAGTTAAGAAAACAATGGTTTAAAGCAGTATAAAATCAAATCGACCTTGAAACAATTAATAGACTAGGGTTATTCTTCACTAAAGTACTTCATGAAACTGGATTAATTACTTCTCAAATAGTGTTTTACAATAAATTCAGTTAGCTTGGGTTTATAGAATTGATTAAGCTTTCTCAAGTCAAAACCAAATGTTGCAAACACCATTAAAACACAGCAATCTCTTGCATTTGTTTGAAAAGGTTGCTCTTTAAAAACCAAAACCCATTTAGTCTATGCTAGGTCAAACAAATACATCTCTGATCAATCGACAAACCATCTATTCACTCAAATAAATTTCTGGACTAGCATGGTTTACCTAAGTTCACGAATTAGTCTAACTTTCTCAAGTTAAACTAATCAACCAATCAATCCAAATGATGGCCAGACAAAAGGAAGCATTAAGCTCAAAGTAAAAACAACTGAATATTATCATTAACACTAAAGAGATAGTAAAACCCAAGTCTCAATCCATACAATAGATCAAATAACCCTAGAAAAACGGATTTAGCTATACATGGCAAGTAAAGAACTACAACTATAGGAATATCTAGTAGTCATAGCAGAAACAAGAAGGGAAGAAGAAGGAAACCCGGAAAATTTAAGATACAAGCTTTGAATCTCTTCTAGCTTCAAGCCCAAAAGTTCCAAGCCTCCAAAACTCCAAACCCTAGTAGAGCTAGCCTCCAAAATTGCTCCAAAAGTCGAACTCACCCAGAAAACCCCGTCTCTCACTCTATAAGCCCTAATTTTTAAGTTAGGAAGTAAAACGCACAGCTGCGAGGGGCCCAAGCGCCGCGGCGGATTGCTTCAGGCGCCGCGGTGCCTATTACAGAATGGATTGTGACTCAGGCACCGCGGCGCCTGAAGCAAGATTATGCTTGTACTGCTGACACTTCTTTCAAGTCTTTGGTAGGTTATGCATGCGTTGTTGATAAGCCAGATTTAGATCTCAAAGGTAAAAGACAGGTAAAATACCCTATGCAATCTTTTCTCTCTTATTCACATCTGTCACTTAATTATAAATCTGTGCTTTCAAATATTGATAGTATTGTCGAGCCATATAATTATGAAGAGGCAGCTAAAGACCAGAGATGGGTTGATGCAATGAAGGCAGAAATAAAGGCCCTCCAAGATAATGGTACATGGGAACTAGTGGATTTGCCAAAAGGGAAAAGACCTATAGGTTGCAAATGGGTCTATAAGGTGAAATATAATGCTAATGGCAATGTGGATAGATTTAAGGCAAGATTAGTTGCAAAAGGGTATAGTCAGCAAGAAGGGGTGGATTATTTTGAAACATTTTCACCTGTCATTAAAATGGTCACAGTTAGAGTAATTCTTAACATTGCAGTGATGAATGATTGGGGCATATATCAAATGGATATACATAATGCCTTTCTTCAAGGTGACTTGAAAGAGGAAGTGTACATGAACATTCCATAAGGATTTGGCAATACAAAACCAAATAAGGCATGTAAATTAACCTTATATGGTCTCAAACAAGCATCAAGGCAATGGAATGCCAAGCTCACTGAAGCTCTTTTAAAAGGAGGTTTTAGGCAGTGCATGTATGATTATTCTCTTTTCATAAAGCAAACTGATTCTGAAATTACCTTGATATTAGTTTATGTAGATGATCTAGTAATAACTGGGAACAAACCTGAGAGAATCAATGAGGTTAAGAGGTTTCTACACAACAAGTTTAAGATCAAAGATTTGGGACAGCTTAGATATTTTTTGGGGATTGCGGTAGCAAGGTCCAAACAGGGTCTGATTCTTAATCAGCGAAAATATACCTTGGATATCTTATCTGACATGGGTTTGACAGCAGCAAAGCCTCTTAGTGTTCCAATCGAGAGGAGCACAAGATTGAGTGGCAATCCAAAGAATGAGAAAGATGATCCACTACTACCTGAACCGACTGCCTATAGGCGCTTAATAGGTAAGTTGTCATATTTAACAATTACTAGACCTGATATAAGCTTTGCTATGCAGGGGTTGAGTCAATTTGAATAACCCAAGAAGATCACATATGAAAGCAGCAATGCAAGTAGTGAGATATCTCAAAGGAACACCAGGACTTGGGATCTTGCTCACTGCATCAAAGAACTCTCAGTTAGAATGTTATGTGGATTCAGATTGGGGAACATGTCCAGACACAAGAAGATCTGTAACTGGCTATGTTGTAAAATTTGGAGGATCACCAGTATCCTGGAAATCAAAGAAGCAAAATACAATTTCCAAGTCGTCAGCTGAGGCAGAGTATAGGGCACTAGGTAGTGCTGTTTCTAAAGTAGTCTGGATTACTAGATTACTGAAAGATTTGAATATAAATGAATTAGAACCTGTTCAAGTATTTTGTGACAGCAAGTCAGCTATTCATATTGCAAATAATCCAGTTTTTCACGAGAGAACTAAACATATAGAAATTGATTGTCATTTTATTAGAGAAAAGTTGTAGCAAGGTGTCATAAATCTACAACATGTGAGAAGCAAAGAGCAGCAAGCTGATATATTTACAAAGGGCTGGGAAGGAAGATCATCAAAGGATTATGAGCAAGTTAGGGACCATGAACTTGTATGCCCCCAAACTTGAGGGGGAGTGTTAAGAAGATTTATTATTCTGTTTAATATTTGGGTTAGTTATTCTGTTGTATAAGACTCATCCTTTCTTGTATTGGGCCTCGGTCCAGCAAGTCTGTATAAGTAAAGGTGTTGTCACTCTCTACAAACACAATGTACTGGTCCTCTGGGCCTTTCCTTCAATAATAGTTTTGTATTATTCAGTCAATACCATGAGTTCATAATAGTGTTTGTTTATTTTGAATCTAAATATTTGTATTTGGTTACACACACACAAAAAAGGACGCCAAAATCAAAAGGGGCCCCAAAAAAAAAACTTAAGGAAAAGGTCGAAATGACACCACCACAACATGAACAAGGAAGCTCCTAGATCCTAACCATCACCACTATAAAGACTTAAACCACTACCTCCCAGTTTACCGACCACAAAGCCTTTCATACCAAATCAAAATAAAATTGAAATAGCTGATGACTTTGATACAAAAGTACCTTCATCATAAATCTAGATCCGAACGATTCACCATCAATTAGTCTATTAGATGATGGATTCTCCACCACCATCACTGTCCACACACAAGAACCCTCAAAAGCCACAAGCCACAAACACAAGCAAAGGAAAAATTGCTCTCACAGAAGGAGAGAGAGAAACGGAGACTTAATCATTTGCAACATATATAGATAATTGATTCAGTACTGTGTTCTCTCTAAAACATCTCGTAAATGACTTGGAAATAAAACCCTATAACAATTGTGAGCGTGCGGCATGAGAGAGAGAGAGAGAGAGCAAAGAGAGAATTTTCAGTGTCAAGAGAGGAGGAAGGGATGAGGTGGCTAGGGCTAGAGAGGAATGAAGGAGGTTTAAACTAAATGCTAAGAGTAGTGAGTAAATAGTTATAGATAAATCCTAACCATCAAGTTCAAAATAAACCCTATAGGTTAAAAGATAAGACTAAAAAAAAAAAAACAGACAGGTCTCTTGATTTTTCTATGAAATGTTTTGCCCATTAAGGGTAATTGTTAATTAGGGGAAGAAGAGTAACTATTTTAAATTTTTATTTATACAATGTATCTAGTTATGTACTATATATGTATTTAGTTTTCCTTTCCTTATGTTAAGTGTGAATGGACGCCAACAATGTACAGGGAATTGAGTAATTATGGTATGACACATGGTTAATAATTAATAAACCCTTTTAAATGTTTGACCAAATTTTCAAATAAATTTAGATCTTTAGATTTTTATTGTTTGCGTTCATTTTTATTCTCTGATGCATTTCCTCAGCTTTTATTTATAAAATACAAATAATCAAATTATATAAATAAAAATGTTAGTTAAATTTGATTAGAGACAATAAATACATAAGAAAAATGCAACGTATTTTTCAAGATATTTTTTTATTTATGAAGAATGGTAATAATCCTGATCAACAGACGCTAGCATGGCACCACCAACCGACATGCCCAAATGTTGATTTTAATTTTAATGGACAAAGTCCAAGTAAATTTGACTCATAAATTCTTGTAGTTTCTTTTTTTTATTCGTTATTAATTTATCAATTTGTTCGCACTTTGACAGCAGAAATGTATTAATAAGTGTGAATTGTCATGTATGGTTTCCTTGCAAGATTGCTTTTAAATAGAGTCATTGTTCGACATTGTTATTCTTAGGAAAAAAATTTTAATGTATAAATATTTTCTTCCATCTCCTATGCCAATACAATCTTATTGCAGTAAAGAGAATGAGAGATACTAAAAGTTTTATAGCCCAGTGACATAAAGATTCTCTTGTAAGGGAGATTGCGAATTTGACGTCACTTATAATTTTAGGTCGTCAACACCCCTCGAATTCGGGGGAAAAAAGGAAGGGAGCGCCGGGGGACGACAAAAGATGGAAACAAATTGAGGAGAAAAAAGTCAATTGGATTTGATTTGACCATCATGATGACTATAATTCTCATTCAAAGTTCACTTGTTTTGATGCGAAGAAACTTTGATCCACAAACACCACCTTCGATTGTTTCAGGACAAAGCTGAACAATGTTCACACGTACAAGAGTAATTTTGAGCCTAGTAAGAAGTAAGAACAAACCCTTTCAAATCATTTACGGCAGAAAACAAACATATAGATCGATGTCACGTATCAGATCAAGCAAGGCTACGCTAGCCGATTGGACTGTGCAACTCAACCCAATCAACCTTCCCCTTTTAGCCTTTGACTCAATTTGGTTAAATTTGGCCAGAAAATAACATGGAAGGCATGCTAGATGAACATCCCTACTATTTACTTAAGAACGTCATCAGAAAATAAAGCTACAACTTTAGAAGAGAATGTGCTTTAGGATATTAGAGACCATGAGTCCTCTCAATTGAAAAGACTGATAAAGTGATCGTGTGTTGAATTTAGACAATGGAGATCAAAATTGTTTTAGTCTAAATCGCAGTTTTCCTTCTTTATTTTGCGTTTCTTTTTGTGGCCCCCAATTTTGTTCTCTTTGAAACCCAAACGAACATGTCACTAGAGGAGAACCCACGAAATTAAAAACTTTCGAGCGCTCTCATCAAAACTGAATCTTTCAAAATCAATAATTGACCACTACATGGACCTGTTGCCATTGAGAGGAAATGCTGCAAAAAGGAAAACATGAAAATCCTAGCCCTGACCAAACTGGCACTTCATCCGTTCATCAGTTTGCCATGTATGTTAAATAAATAGTCCACACATAGGCGCAGGAACTGTTCATCAATGGCTGCACCATTCGCAAAACGAAGATAAAGCTGAGCAGCTAGAAGAGTTCATTCATTAACATCAAATTGAAAGTCGAAACAGAACAAAAATTATGAACAGAGAGGAGCGTTAGTTTATAATATACAAACCTGTAACTGAACTTGAACGAATTTGAATGTCACAAAATCACAGACAGGCCAAAACACAGCACTGCCCAGAAGTGTGGGAAGCAGATCACGCTTCAACTTAGCAACTATTTCAGAAACACTTTCACCTGAAATTGGCACAAAATTATACATCAGAATTACAACAGTGTTATGCCACAAAATGAGGAGAAAAATTGCATCAGCTGACTTGAAATAAGCATTAATGAGACATCAATTTAGTGTGTTACATGCAGCACAGAGCATGCCCGTTATATGACCCAAATCTGATGATAGGACCAAGTACAGCCTGCCCCATGAAAATTTTCTTCAAGGTTGATGGCACATCTGTCTTTGGGAAAACCTTGGACAAGAATTTAAACCACATATGTTGTGATGGCCCCATGATGAATAACGCATATGTTCCCATGCTCAATGTCCTTTTCAAGTCATAGGAAGCAGACTCCGATGGCATGGTAATTGTCTAGCATGTATAAATCACTAAGTTAGCTAAGGCACAAATACTAAGATAAAACCGGGAAGGATAAGACAAGCAGGGAAAGAATGTTCTCTAACTGGACAACATAATCATGTATAAGGTTCATTGTCAGGAATTTGTTAGAAATAGACAACTGCTTCTTTGTTTGAATAAATATATAAATGAGATAAGGAGGACATTTTACTAAAGAATTTTTAAAGGCATTTCACATGAAGCATACAATGACTTTCCACTTTTTAATGTCAAAATAAACTAGGAGCTTGTTAATGGCAATTAATTCCATTAATTTAAACACGAATTGAACCTTTTAAATATGGATGAGTTAAGACTTAGCCAACCCAATAGAACAATTAGGTTGATTGGCACCCAAATTTGAATACTGAAAACAAAGTGGTGCTAATCAAATTTAGGCAGATAATATTAACACAAAGTAAATTGTACTCAAATGTCATTCCATGAAGTCAAAATTCCAGCAGCATTACCCCCCCCCCCCCAAGTCATTTTATTGTCATAATTTTTTACATTAGTTTTATGGTAAAATTTGTAATATATGAGCTCTTGAATATCGCACCATAGCTTATAGCAAGTACGTAAGATAGAATAATTTTTATTGAAATTTTAGACACACTGATAAAGGCTAAATGCGTGGTTAAGGGTCAATCGAAATCAAAGACTTTGATGTGTGTAGCATGTATCAGAACATGCCGTCACTAACCACTGATGAATTTTTTTCTTAACAAAACTGATTAGTAATAAAAATTTCATCTATAATTTGTTTTTTATTCATAATGAAATGGTTTCGTACGAATAATTTTTATTTAGAATTTCATTGTTTCAATGTACAGTGAATATTTTTTCCCCTTAAGTATGTACATTGACTTGTTGAGATGAATAAGTAAAAGAATACAACGAGACAAAATAATAAGAAATAAGAAAAGATATTCATTGTTCATATAGTTGGCGTTTTTTATATGTTACAAATTTTTTAAATAATTGATTAGGTCCTTTTTATAAGCTACACTTTAGAAATGTTTGAATATTTGATTTTTTTTTTTTAATTTTTGCCCCAGTTGATAATATGTCTTTCTCTTTGTCTCTTTTTCTTAGTCATTCTTGCTCATCACTTTTTCTACTCATTCTCTCTCACTCAACCTCTTCATAAATATTTTGAAAAATAAATTGTATTTTTTTGTATTTTTTCTCATCTTTAACCAATTTTAACTAACATTTTTACTTACATAATTTGATTATTTGTATCTTAAAGAAAAAGCCCAGGAAATGCATCAGAGAGTGAAAATGAACGCAAATATTAGAAATCTAAAGATCTAGGTTTATTTGAAAATTTGTCAAATTAAAAGGATTTCTTGACTATGTGTCATACCATAATTACTCAATTCCTTATACATTATTGGCGTTCATTAACACTCAACATAAGGAAAGGAAAATTAGATACATAGTACAAATTTAGATACATTGTATAAATAAAAATTTTAATTAGGTACTCTTCCCTAATTAACAATTATCCTCAATCGGCGAAAAAATCTATAGAAAAATCAAGAGAACTGTTCTTTTTAGTCTTTTGTTTTTATAATGCAATCTTTTGTCTTATTGTTTAACCTATAGTGTTTATTTTGAACTTGATGGCTAAGATCTACCATAACTATTTACCCACTACTCTTAGCATTTGGTTTAAACCTCCTTCAATCCTCTCTAACCCTAGCCGCCTCATCTCTTCCTTCTCTCTTAACCCTAAAAACTACTCTCTCGGATCTCTCTCTCTATCACACGTTGCGCACACTCACAATTGCTGTAGGGTTTTATTTACGTGTCATTCACGAGATGTTTTAAAGAGACGAGAGTACTGAATCAATTGTCTATATATGTTGCAATCGAGTCTCCTTTTCTCTCTCTCCTTTCATGAGATCAATTTTTCCATTGCTTTTGTTTGTGCCTTGTGGCTTTGTTGAGGGTTTTTTGCGTGTGCGGATGGTGACGTTGGTGGAGGATCCATCATCTTATAGACTAATTAATGGTGAATCGTTCAGATCTAGAATTATCGCGAAGGTACTTTTGAATCAAAATCATCAACTATTTCAATTTTATCTAGATTTGGGATGAAATGCTTTGTGGTTAGCGAAATGGAAGGTAGTGGTTAAGTCTTTATGGTGATGATGGTTCGGATCTTGAAGCTTTCTTGTTCATATTGTGGCGGTGTCATTTCGACATTTTTCTTTATTTTTTTTGGGTGCCCTATTTGGATTTTGGCGTCCATTTTTTGTGTGTGTTTTTTATAGTTAGGCATAGTTTTTGTTTATTTTGGATCTAAATCTTTGTATTTGTTTTGTGTTTTCTATTGTACTATATTTGGTTTTGTTTAACAAAAATCAATTTATTGTGTTGGCATTTGCTTTCTTTTGTGTAGTTAATCATCAAGTCAGAGAAAGCTTATGGCAATGATGAAGATGAAGGGGATAGAAGTATCATCGAGTCTTATAGCATGTTGATTTTTGCCTATCAGATCAACGATATACCAAAGGTATATTAATAAATTAATGAGTGTTTTGACTGATATATGCTTTAGCAAGAAACTTAGGCATTTGCCCCTGTTTGGTTCTCTAATGAAAGCACCAACAAGTGGATTTTTTTTTGTTTTTACATCTGAATACTGTAACTATTTCTTTTCTTCAGCTTTGGTTCTCTTTCGGTTAGTTCATTTGTAAATTGAATATGATTATTTCATTGGCCATGACATCAAATGAAAGTCGTCATTATTGCAACAGTGATTGATCACAAAATAATGGTAAAAACTGTTGATTTATCGTAAATATTTTGAATGGAAAGCTTAATTCGTAGATATCTAGAGGAATTTTGTCAAGCTGCTATCCCATTTCAGTAATCACCTCAACATAATTGGTACCCAATTTATACATTTTCTGAAATAAATATTTTAAGAGTTTTCGAGGAGTTAAGCTAATTTACAAGAAACAGGTTAGCTGGAAATTTTGTACAGCAGTGAAACTATGAAATCTCTGAATTGAATTTACTTTTTTACAGCAAAAGAGTTCTTCTAGTGAGCGATTCACCTTTACAAAGCAGTGATGGAGCTGGAATCTTATAATGGAGACTACACTTTGAGGTTCCCTAATCAGAAGATCTCTGACTAGAAGAACAGATGACAATGTGTGGGAGAAAAGATGACTAATAGAGATATATACACTTGGAGAAGTTTTTGGAGAGCTGGGGATAACAATGGAGCAAGTATGAATCAGGAATAGGATGTTTGCCAATCAAATCAAGGATATACCGAAAGTACATATACTGATAAGTATACTTTTTAATTGTACATTCGTTTTGATATATTTTTTACTTGCATTGTAACACAAACCCATACATTTCTTAAATAGTTTGTAATTCAATTTGAACTGCAAACTAAATTTTATATTAAGGAGCAGAGGTAGTATAATACTCTTGAAATAATGTTGGTGTGGTTTGCAGATAAATCACCAGCGATATTTAACACTCATCATACAATTTATTCTGCATGTCCAACTTTGGACTTTACATCCTTTCAATAAATTCATCACATGTTAGACCAAATGAAAAATTCTTCATTTGTTAATTGATTATAGCTATTTAAGATTATGTTCGTACGAAGGCCATGAGATTAGATCGAAGGACAATGCGGCTACTTATTGCGGCAGTAGTGATTTATTAACTAAAAATTAAAGAATGGTTAAAATAAATGATTTAGTTTTATTTTGAATTGAAAAATTAATGGGCATCTCTCCGAAATTCTAAACCTACTCTACTACTTCAATAATCCTGATAGTATGTTTGGTATGAGGAAAATGGAGGGGAGGAAAATTTTTAATAAGTTTAATTTGAAAAAAATAAAAACTATTAAGGTTATAAAATTTTAATAAAGAAAATGTATGAGATAAAGGGTTAAGAAAAATTAATTAAAAAATGTTAATATCGTTTCTTCAATATTTTAAATCGAACTTATTAAAAAAAAAAAATTTAAAGGCACCTATAGGAGTAAATTGTGTTACTCCTCCTTGTTAATGTATAAGTCCAATGGGCTTTAGTTGTGTCCAGCTCTCACCATCTGTCAAGTTGGCAACTTGTTGAGTCTGTAACTAAGTTTAGTTGTGTCCAAGTACACAAGATGGTGATAATGAATGGTATTTTGATTCTGGTGCAACTCAACATGTTGCGCGCACTTCTGCTCAAATTCAACAACCTTCTGCTGTTTATCATGGCTCAAGCACAGTGGAAGTAGGTAATGGTCATCCTCTACCCATCACTGTAGTAGGAAACTCTGTTTTGCCTGCTACTAGGCCGTTACATCTTCATAATATTTTGTGTACACCACAAATGAAAAAGAACTTGGTGTCAATTGCTCGTTTTACCAAGGAGAATCAAGTCTCTGTTGAATTCTTTCCTAATGACTGTATTATTAAGGATCTGCAGACCTGAGTGACTTTGGGGTGTGGCTATGAGGTACGCGGCATGTACAAGTATCAAAGCGCCAAGTCAAGAGCTCAACAACCAGGTTCATCAGTTCCGTCTCCCTCATGTTTTGCAGCATCTATGACAAGTTCCTTAGAACTCTGGCATCGCAGATTGGGTCACTATGGAAGTTACAAAAAATTTTTACAGTCAAATAATGTACCCATTCCTAAAGATAGTTCTTGTTTTGTGTGTACGGCATGTCAAATGGGCAAGAGACATAAACTACCTTTTGTATCTTCAGATACAGTTTATAATAAACCTTTTGAGTTGATTGTGGTAGACTTATGGGGACTAGCCCCGATTGTTTCCTCTGGTTACTCCTACTATATCAGCTTTATTGATGCTTATAGTCGCTTTGTCTGGATTTATCTTCTGAAACAAAAATCTGAAGCTCTGCAAGTTTTTAAGGAATTTAAGTCCAAAGTTGAAAATCAATTCCACACAAAAATTCAGCAATTTCAGTCAGATAATGGTGGTGAATTTTTAGTGTTCAGTAAGTACTTGGCTTATTCAGGCATTACACATCGTTTTT
Source organism: Neltuma alba (assembly GCF_004799145.2). Classification (NCBI taxonomy): domain Eukaryota; kingdom Viridiplantae; phylum Streptophyta; class Magnoliopsida; order Fabales; family Fabaceae; genus Neltuma; species Neltuma alba. Next base: position 185,308 of record NW_021635167.1, read on the forward strand.
CTTGTCCATATACTTCAGAGCAAAATGGACCAATTGAAAGGAAGCATAGGCATATTGTGGAAACTGGTCTCACCTTGCTTGCTCAAGCCTCGTTACGTCTGTACTACTGGCCTCATGCATTTACTGCTGCAGTCTTTTTAATCAATCGGCTACCTTCTCAACCTTTAAAAGGTAGTTGTCCTTATGAGAAGCTTTATGAGAAGAAGGCTGAATATACTATATTAAAAGTTTTTGGGTGCCTCTGTTATCCATGGTTGCGCCCTTACAATGCTCACAAACTTCAATATAGGTCTGCACCATGTGTTTTTCTTGGCTACAGCTCTCAGCATAAGGGATACAAGTGTCTTGATTTGTTGACAGGGAAGCTTTACATATCAAGGCATGTGATATTTGATGAAAATTCCTTTTCTTCTCAATGTCAGTACAACGTATGAAATCAACCATCTTTTGAAATTACTTCTTCTTTAATACTAGTCTCTTCACCAATCGCCAAACCATCTCCCACTATATCTGACTTACCTCACCCGTCTCCCTGTCCAACACAAACCCCCTCTCCTTCACCTATATTCGTTCAAGAATCATCCTTACCACCAACTATTCCTACCATGTCTTCCAATTATCATCCCATGACTACCCGAGCTAAAGCTGGTATCTATAAACCCAAAGTATACTTAGCAGCATCAAATATTCCTTATTGTCCCACTACCATTCATAAGGCCTTTGCTGATCCTGATTGGAAATCATCTGCTGAAGATGAGTACAGTGCTCTTATACAGTTTAGTACTTGGGAATTAGTGCCAACTCCTACTAATAGGAAAATAGTTGGTTGCAAATGGATCTTCAAAAATAAAACCAATGCTGAGGGTATCACTGTCAAAAGGAAAGCTAGACTTGTTGCGCAAGGATTCTTGCAGGAAGTTGGAGCTGATTATACTGACACTTTCAGTCTTGTTATTAAGCAATCAACAGTATGTATCTTGCTCACACTCGCAGTAACTAAAGGTTGGAAGGTTCATCAACTTGACTTTAACAATGCTTTTCTTAATGGAGATCTCACTGAAGAAGTGTTTATGAGGCAGCCTCCTGGTTTTGAAAAAATAAATTCTAATCCTACTAGTCTACAGTTAGTATGCAGATTAAAGAAAGCCATATATGGGCTCAAACAAGCTCTAAGGGCTTGGTTTTTGAAGCTCAGAGAAGCATTACGTGTTTTGGGGTTTGACCAGTTGAAGTCTGATGTGTGCATGTTCCTTAGACAATGCAATAATACGGTCATATATTTGTTAGTCTATGTTGATGATCTTATAATTACTGGTAGCAATGATACTGAAGTGCTAAGACTCATCTCTCAAATGAGCTCATCTTTCTCTTTAAAGGTTCTTGGTGAATTGTCCTTTTTCTTGGGGATTGAGTTTCATCACACAGCAGTTGGATATCATTTATCACAAAGAAAATATATTACTGAGTTGCTGCGTAAGACACATATGCTTGGGTCAAAAGCAAAGTCTACTCCTATGGCTGTATCTGCTTAGTTGACCAATCCTAATAGTCCTGCCTATTCAGATTGTACTACCTATAGGAGCATTTTAGGTGCTCTTCAATATATATGCATTACAAGACCAGATATTTCATTTGTAGTAAATAAATTGGCACAATACATGCAGAGTCCTCAACTTGTTCATTGGGAAGGTGTTAAAAGAGTACTGCAGTATCTTAATGGCACTTCGCCCTATGGCTTATTAATTCAACTAGCAGCAAACTTCACAGTACAAACATATGCTGATGCAGACTGGGGCTCCACCAAAGAAGATAGGCGTTCGACCAGTGGGTATTGCACCTACTTTGGCTCTAATCCAGTAATGTGGACTTCAAGAAAACAGCCTGTGGTATCACGATCCACTACTGAGGCAGAATATAGGAGTGTTGCAGACTCCATCACAGATGTCCTCTAGCTTCTCGCTGTGCTACAAGAGATGAAGATTTCGGTCATTGGTGTTCCTATGGTGTGGTGTGACAACTCTGGAACAGTGGCCTTGGCTGCTAATCCAGTCCTGCACAATAAATCCAAGCATTTTGAGCTTGACCTGTATTTTGTCCATGAAAAGGTTGCAGAAGGGATATTGCGAGTAGGATATGTTCCATCAAGAGATCAAGTAGCTGACACGTTGACTAAAGCCTTATCTTCAACACTATTTGCTGATTTCAGGGATCGTCTACGTGTTGTTTCACTAGAGAGTGTCAACAACTAGTATTTTTTTTTTTTTACAAGCAGGGGAAATGTTAATGTATAAGTCCAATGGGCTTTAGTTGTGTCCAGCTGTCACCATCTGTCAAGTTGGCAACTTGTTGAGTCTGTAACTAAGTTTAGTTAGAACCCACGTGTACTATATATGCAGCAGCTGTACACCGTTCTGAATTGGGTTGATGAATAACAAATTGAAGGTTTCATCATCTTCTTTCTCCGACCATAATCGTATACTCCAAAGGCATACATATTTGTCCATGAAGGTGATAATGGAGCAACCCCATGAGAGTAACGGTGGGAAAATTAATATTTTTTTTTTAAAGTTTGAATTAACTTGTCCTTTTTTTCCTGTGTTACAGCGTTAGTTTTTTGGGTGAATTACAAGCTAAATATAGTCTCTATCTCATCAATTGTTAGTTTTTCTTTCTTGAAACAATTCTGAAATCCATCAACTAAAAAAAGACTAGCAGTTGTTTAAACAGAATAACTGACAGAGGAAAATTTGCAGAATGGTTAAAAAAAAACATTAATTTATTGACCTTCATTCCATTGACAAATTCAACATAACAATATCGAACAATGACTTTATTTGAGAGCAACTTGCAAAGAGGACAATAAAACTCTAACAAATTTCATATTGATACATTTCTGCCTTCAAACTACCCTTAATCTCAAGGAACAAATTAAATTAATAAATGAATAACGAATAAAAGGAAAATACAAGAATTAATATGTTAGACAAATTTCTTCCTTGGACTTTGTCCACTAAAATTAAAATCAACACTTGGGCATGTCGGTAGGTGGTGGTAGCATCTGTTGGTCAGGATTGTTACCATTCTTCACAATGAAAGTCATAGCCATTCCCCATGTCACGTGACGCTCCAAATGACAATGCATGAACCAAACACCTACATATATCCAAGCCAAATATGTATAACATCTATTAATCTTTAAGATTTGAAATGTTATGTTGCTCGTGGGCGGGAGTAAATGTAAAATATATACCTGGATTGTCAGCAGTGAATCTTATGGCGACCCAACCATTTTTGGGTACGGTCACAGTGTTTTGATAGGGAGGATCAACAAGGTTGTAATTCAAAGGATCCTTTTGCTCGTCAAAGTTTCCGAATCCCCAGCCTACGACATAGAAACTATATCCATGCAAGTGAATAGGATGTTCTGTTCCAGTAAGCACATTAGTTCCCTGAAGAACAAGCTCCACCGTGGATCCGTACTCAAGCACCTTCACCTCTGTGCCCACTGATGGAGTCAACAAGAACTGAGGCAAATCGTTTCCTGTAAAATCAAAGTTCAATGGCGGAAAATCTGGGAACTTGTCCCCATAGACACCACCAACGTTGTTATGGTAAGCCTGCAAGATGTTAGCCCCAGGAGGCAATTGGAAGCTGATATTGTTCATACTGGCAGCAAGACGATCGCCATTAATTGGACCAGCACATGCTGAACCATTCTTACACGGTAAGGTGTTCACAGACACTGTGTAGAAAAGCTTGGTGCTTATTTCTAATGGCACATCAATGGGGTGGTTCTTGTCTGCTAAGCTTTTGAATTGGCTCAGTTGCTCCGTGGTTGCGATGGTGTCGTTTGAGTCTGGAAGCAAAGGCATGGAAGGGACTGTTGAAGTTGGCATATTGTGTCTGCTTCGTTTGTATTGAAGGATGGCAGTGGTGTTTGAAGGGCTAAAAAGGACATTAGGAGAACTGGAATATGCTTTGGCAGCCATGTAATAGCGATCTATTGGTTGGTTTGCTTCTAATAGAACATCCATAGTCTGACCAGGTGAGATTGTGATGTAATCTACTTTCACAGGCTTTATGTAGCTTCCATCTGTTCCCACCACTGTCAGTTTATGATTGGCAATTCCAAAGAAGAGAACTTGTTCCAGTGCTGCATTGATCACTCGAAGCAGATAGGTCTTGCCATGTCGAACACTCAGCTTGAAAGTTTCTGCCATAATTATATTACTAACATTAATTTTTATTCATAAGAGAATCAGCATATGGATAGTTGTTCAAAAAAGCACAATTTTGGTATATAAATATATGTGTATGTATAATTACCAGAATTGGAGCATGGATAAGAATCACCAGGTTGGCCATTAATGGTGAAAGCATCAGACACCGCGGGGTCCCCTCCGCTTGCACGAAAGTCATTGTAAACCTGAACGATGTCTTGTTTCCACCATTCTCCTGCATTTATACAAGTTTATAGTTAAGTTATGGTCTTTGAAAGGGTATATTAAAAACTGGAGTCCTCAAAAAATATATGATTACGAGATTCGATACCTAATATAATGGGAACTTCAGCGTGTGGCTTTGGAAATGGGTAGTTAGTTCCAGGCTTGGGATTGATGACAATAGCGCCATGAACTGTGGCCCGGGAGTAGTCACTGTGAGCATGCCACCACAGAGTGCCTTCCTCCTCAGAAAATATGACCTTTTGGCTAAACTTGTGACCTGGTTTTATTGGACACTGAGTGATAAATTCAGCACCATCCGACCATGGATATCTTGGCTGGTTCACTCCATGCCTGCAAATCAATAATTTTCAATAGTTAAGCTTATGAGTTTAGTAATGTCCTAGAGAGACAATGCAGAAAGTCAGGGTTTGGTTTGTTTACCAGTGGATGGTGATACTCTCGTTGGCTCGGTTATAGACATCAACAATGATGGTTTCACCCTTGGTCACGTACAACGTTGGTCCTGGAAACTGCCCATTCACTGTCAATATGTTTTTGGTGCTGCAAAGCCTTGTGTACGAAGTGTCTTTGACCTGCACACATTAAACACAAGCGTCAAGATGCAATTAACGTCACTGCTATTTTGTATTTAATCTCATCTCAGAGAGTCATTACTTGGAAATATTGATGTTAAACTGAATTATTATCTATTATCTTCATGAGAACGTACCTCGAAGGTATAGTGTCTTACTGCATAGGAACCTAGGACGTTATTGAGGAACAGAACTCCTAATATCTGCAAGGTCAATATTACTGAGATTTTCATGACAGCGTCTCTGAACCAAGAAATGCCCGAAGAAAGAGTTGATCTCCACAGATTACTAAAGTTTCTGTTTGTTTCTTCAAGAAAGACTTGCCCTCTCTCTCTCGATTAATATTGCTGCGCCTCTTTGGTAGTTGGGAAAAAGCTCTGATTATATTGTTTTTGTGTGATTGATGATGTTTGAAATGAACATGCAGGTATATATATACAGTGTTGTGAGAGGCTTTGACATGAACATAATTACGCGTAAGAATACTTTTCCATTTGTGTGGCTTGTGCTTTTCAGCTTAAATTTGTCCAAGTCTCTCTATCGCCAGGTCTTTCTCAAAATATTCTTTCTGATATAAACGAGCTACTTGGTCATCACAAAACGAGGTGTAGTAGTTTGTTGTCTTGGCTTAGTTTGGTGTGGAAATTGCAATACACTCACGGATAACGAAACAAAGTTGAATAAGTACATATGCGTAGTTTGGAAGTTTCTTTGGATAAGAACAAGTTCATGCATGGTTTTGCAATAAAATATTGAAAGGTCAACTCTTCATTATTTCTCAGTGTCTTTAATAAATGATGAAAATCCAAAACCCACAAATGTAGAAAGTCAAAGCCTAAATAAGTACACGAAAGCTACCATAGGGTCAAATAAGTAATTTTCAAAAAACACCAGTTTATTGATTTCATTGACCCACGTTGGTTCAACGTTGGCTACCAAGATTCCTTTCAATCATTCACAAAGTTAAATATCCCCCCCGCTTACTATTAACTACTCCCATGCATCATCATCATGGAAATTCTGACGTACCTATCCTATGTATGAGACTGAGAAAGAAAGGTTTTTTGTCTTATTTATAAATTTCCATTAAATTCTTAGTATATATACTATTTTATCATTTATTTATTATAGTATAGATAGTTATTTTTTTAAAATGTGTATATGTTAAATAGTAATAAAGTGGAAAATTTGTTATATTTTAAATAACAATTAATACAATTTAAAGTTTTTCTTAATCTGTATGAAATATATTAGAAGTGTTCTATAGATAGAACCAAAAAAGTATTCCATGATAGAATATGTTTTTTTTATAACAATAATAGAATGTGTTTGTCCCCTAAGTTTATAACTTTTTTTCCTAATCTCCCTCTATTAATTGCATATTTTGGGTTGACAAAAAAAAAGTTACACTTATGGGGGGATGTTTTCCTTTAGGAAAGTGATTTCAAATGCAGATGATTCCAAAGAAATAATCTAGAAGACCAACATAAATTTATTACAAATAAAATAACTTAACTAATTTTTTAAAATATTTGCAAAATTAGTTACTAGCTCCAACGCTTAAAACCGGAGATGATATGTTTTTTAAAAAGAACTGTTTTATGTTTCATAGCTGTCTTCCCACCGGCCCATAAATGATGAAACATTCAAAAGAATTGACCACCTTTTCATATTTGAAATCATGAACTTGTTCCCATACGAAGATTCGAAATTACAAAATGCCATTGGAAGCAAGAAGAATATGTAATATAATCTTGCTATTGAGCCAAAGACTCATGAGCCTCCAAGCTGTATTAGTTCCATCGCTGATTAGTGACTTTCTTATACAATTTCTCGGTCGGCCGTTGGCTGCCGCGGCTGGTGCATTCAGATGTAGGCTGCGACCAGTATGTCATAAATTTGAGCCCCACACGTTTTTTAAAGTAAAGGATATGTTTAATTCTTTAATTATATATAAGATTTTAATTTAATCACTTAACTTTAAAAGAACTATAAAATTATTAACAAAAAATGATGATGTGGAGATTTTAAGTGTTACTAAAACATTCTCAAATACTAATAAGTTTAATTTTTAAAACAATCATGATTGTTATAAAAAATCATCATTTAATATTCAGGGAAAAAAAACTATTGCTTTCATTTTTATTTTAAAATAACACATTATTTCTTTTGTCCATAAAAAAAATACTACCTCTAGTCCTTAATACGTAAAAGATATATAATTAATTTAGGAATATTAAAAAAATTAATTAAATTAGTTATTTATAATAAATATATGTTGGTTTTTTTGAATTATCCTATTTAATCATTTGTTTTAAAATGACCCCTTATTCGAAGAAATCCCTTATAATTAATAAGGATATTTTAGAAAAAATTTATAAATTTGAGAGAAAAAATTTATTGAAGTAAACCAAATTTGATCTAACCCTTCAAATACTAAAACCTATGGCGAGCAACGTGTTGTTTGATATAACAGCTCTAACTTTTGTCAAAGAGAATATTTTGATAAGGACGTAGGCACACAAATTTGAAAGATCATGCTCATGATGAATTAAAATCCCTCAAGACAGTAGCAACACAAGATTGAATATTCTATATTCTTACGCGTAATCATGCTGACGTCAAAAGCCTCTCATCAAAACTACCCACACTCCTTTCATTTTCATTTTGAAAATGTCCTCGTCTAAAACTAAAATGTTCCTTTTCTATTCTGAAGCTAACAGTTGTGTTAATTTTTAATTTATTATTGGCTTCACTAAAAAATTATGAATTGATTTTTCTTATGAACATATTTAATATAAGTTGTCTTCAGGCTACTTATGTAAATGTGTGTCACCATTCGAGGTTTTTGAGTAGCTTGATTCTTGTAATAAATTTTATATTGGTAAAAATTAATCACCAATTCCCTATAATTTTACCTCATTTTTAATTAATTTCTTATATTTTTCATTTTAACTGGGTTCTCATAGTTTTCTTAATTCTAAGTATTGGCCCAGAGCGCCAGACTCATAATTTGTTAATTTGTAAGAGGAAAGATGTCAATGCGGCTCTCACATATGCATGAAACTCCAATAATTTTGCCACCCAGATCTAAAAAAATCGAAATTACATATGATATATAGATACAAGGAGACAATTATGAGTATAATAATTTATTTTTATGCTGATAATAAATAAATTTTATTTCATCATTTTATTTTTAAAAAGCCTATATTTTTACTTTATATATTGTGCCGACTGACACGTCACCATCTACGCAAGTCCTAATTAACAAATTGTGAGCATAGATATGAATAGATACAACTGAAGAGACGGTAAGGAACACAGGATATTCAATAAAAAATTATTTAAACCTTATTAAAAATTAAGTGAAATTAAGGCAAAAATAATAGGTGACAGGCGACGCATGCCTCTGGTAATCAATTATAGATAATACACTTGATTAAAGCTATGAAGATCAACTATTACCTCTTGTCCTTAATACAAGAATTAGTTGACTAATTTAAGCAAATTAAGAAAATTAGTTAAGTTAGTTATTTGTAATAAATAGATGTTGTCTTTTCTAAAATACCGTTGCTAATTATATGCATTAGCTAGAATTATTATTTGATGAAATATTTAACATGTACAACTACTACAAAGATTATTTTGAAAAAAAAAGATAAATATGAGAGACAAAGTGGATTAAGGTCTTACATTTAAAATCAAATTGAATATCAAACTAGTTCTTATATTAATGACAGAAGTAGTATTATGCATGTTAATTATTATATTTAACTAGCGAACCTCTATTCTAACTTAATTGGATGTTCAAATTTTGGGACATAAGTTGATGAATGATTGAAAAGGATCTTGGTTAGATGCCATCTTTGAAGGATGAACAATTATGAATGTTAATAATAAATTGTTTTTTAATTAGTCGACTGTATCACAATAATATTCAAATCGTTTCTGGTGAATTTATTTAGCCATTCTTTGACTTGTTATGTCCGTGGGGTTTTGGATTTTCATCATTTATTACTTATATTTGTTAGCCCACAAATGAAGAAACATTCAAAAGAATTGACCACCTTTGCATATGTGAAAAACCACGAACTTGTTCTTAAGTAAAGAAGCTTCCACATATGTCGCAATTCCACTTTAAGTTAATTAAGCTAGAATCTATATAACAAACTATTTGATACCACAGCAAGTTTTTTTTTTTAATTTTAATGAAACTAATAATCTGGCAGTGTTTTTGAAATTAGTTGACCGTATATTATTATTCAAACTGGCTTCAGTGTATTTATTGTATTGTATTGTTTAGCCTTTGACTTTTTATATTAGAGGGTTTGGGATTTTCATCACTTATCATATATTTGTGTATGTATTCTTAGAAGCTGATTTTCTCTGTTATACGCCTGGTGCTTGCTGTAAAAAAAAAAAAAATTAGCTGGCTTTTTCCATCAAGCCACAAATGAGGAAACATTCAAAGAATTGACCAGGATTTTATAATCGAAAACAAAGCACAAACTTGTTCCTTTATATCAAAACGCTCTCTCTCTCTCTCTCTCTAAATATATATATATATATATTATAAACTGGACAGGCCGGAAATGATTGGATTTTATTAAAGAAGTTCAAATCAAAGAAATTGACCTTTCAATATTTTATTGGAAACCATATGCATGAACTTGTTCTTGCAGAAAGAAACTTCCAAACTGCGTATACTTGTTCAACTTTGTTTCGTCATCCATAATTATTTTGCAATTCTCACTTTAGCTACGTTAAAATCACAAACTATTCTACATAACAGCAAGTTCTGAATGACCAAGTAGCTAGTTTATATCAGAGAGAATATTTTGAGAAAGACCTGGTGATAGAGAGACTTGGACAAATTAAAGCCCAAAAGCACAAGCCACACAAATTGAAAAGTATTCTTACGCGTAATCATGTGCATGTCATAGCCTCTCCCAACACTATATATATACCTGCATGTTCACTTCAAACATCATCAATCACACAAAAACAATACATATCAAAGCTTTTTCTCAACTACCAAACAGGCGCAGCAATATCAGTTAGCAGAGAGAGGGCAAGCCTTTCTTGAAGAAACAAACAGCAACTTTACTAATCCGAGGAGTTCAACTCTTTCTTCAGCCTTTCTTTGGTTCAGAGACATTGTCATGAAAATATCAGTAATATTGGTCTTACAGATATTAGGAGTTTTGTTGCTCAACAACCTCCTAGGTTCCTGTGCAGTAAGACATTATACTTTTGAGGTACGTTCTCATATGAAGATGATGATTCAGTTTAACTATACATATGTATCCACGTAATTACTCTCTGAGATGAGATTATATATCAAAAATATACCTGGTAACTTGCATCTTGACGCTTGTGTTTAATGTGTGCAGGTCAAAGACACTTCATACACAAGACTTTGCAGCACCAAAAGCATATTGACAGTGAATGGGCAGTTTCCAGGACCAACGTTGTACGTGACCAAAGGTGAAACCATCATTGTTGATGTCTATAACCGAGCCAACGAGAGCATCACTATCCACTGGTACGTTTATCAAATTCAAACGAACCAAATTCAAACGTTCATTTTCTGCATCTCTAAGAGATATTTAATTTATTAAAGGTTCGAAATTATTGATTGGCAGGCATGGAGTGAACCAGCCGAGATATCCATGGTCGGATGGTCCTGAATTTATCACTCAGTGTCCCATAAAACCAGGTCACAAGTTTAGCCAAAAGGTCATATTTTCTGAGGAGGAAGGCACTCTGTGGTGGCATGCTCACAGTGACTATTCTCGAGCTACAGTTCACGGCGCTATTGTCATCAAACCCAAGCCTGGAACTAACTACCCATTTCCAAAGCCACATGCTGAAGTTCCCATTATATTAGGTATCGAATCTCATAATTATATATTATTTGAGAACTCAAGTTTTTAATATTTTTAGCGAAAGAAGGATAATGAGAGATAAAAGACACAACGGTAACAAAGAAAGAGAGAGACATAATTCAGAAATGACTTTGTATCATTTTCCATGTTTTGAACAGCGCCACTATAAGGGGTATATATACGGATAACTATTCTAGAATATTCCTAGGGCCAGCTGTACACAAACATGTGCTGTGAGTTACAATTTCAATTTTCACGAGTGTTGCTGTGTTTGGGCTTCAGGAGTGTACGTCTTGGGCTGCTGTTTGGTGATAGATGTAATTGGGCTTGTCGGTGTTCTAACAAATATAAACTTTCAAAGACCATAGCTTAACTTGTGAATTGTATAAATGCAGGAGAATGGTGGAAACAAGATATCGTCCAGGTTTACAATGACTTTCGTGCAAGCGGAGGTGACCCCGTGGTGTCTGACGCTTTCACCATTAATGGCCAACCTGGTGATACTTATGCATGCTCCGGTTCTGGTAATTATACATACAAAAATATGCTTTTTTGAACAACTATCCATATGTTGGTTCTCTTGTGAAACTCAAAGTTAGTAATATAATCATGGGTATTTGTAATCATGGCAGAAACTTTCAAGCTGAATGTTCGACATGGCAAGACCTATCTGCTTCGAGTGATCAATGCAGCACTGGAACAAGTTCTCTTCTTTGGAATTGCCAATCATAAACTGACAGTGGTGGGAACAGATGGAAGCTACATAAAGCCTGTGAAAGTAGATTACATCACAATCTCACCTGGTCAGACTATGGATGTTCTATTAGAAGCAAACCAACCAATAGATCGCTATTACATGGCTGCCAAAGCATATTCCAGTTCTCCTAATGTCCTTTTTAGCCCTTCAAACACCACTGCCATCCTTCAATACAAACGAAGCAGACACAATATGCCAACTTCAACAGTCCCTTCCATGCCTTTGCTTCCAGAACTCAAACGACACCATCGCAACCACCGCGCAACTGAGCCAATTCAAAAGCTTAGCAGACAAGAACCACCCCATTGACGTGCCATTAGAAGTAAGCACCAAGCTTTTCTACACAGTGTCTGTGAACACATTACCGTGTCAGAATGGTTCAAAATGTGCTGGCCAAAGTGGTGATCGTCTTGCTGCTAGTATGAACAATATAAGCTTCCAATTGCCCCTGGGGTAACATCTTGCAGGCTTATTATAACAACGTTGGTGGTGTTATGGGGACAACTTCCCAGATATGCCGCCATTGAACTTTGATTTTACAGGAAATGATTTGCCTCAGTTCTTGTTGACTCCATCAGTGGGCACAGAGGTGAAGGTGCTTGAGTACGGATCCACGGTGGAGCTTGTTCTTCAGGGAACTAATGGCTTACTGGAACAGAACATCCTATTCACTTGCATGGATATAGTTTCTATGTCGTAGGCTGGGGATTCGGAAACTTTGACGAGCAAAAGGATCCTTTGAATTACAACCTTGTTGATCCTCCCTATCAAAACACTGTGACCGTACCCAAAAATGGTTGGGTCGCCATAAGATTCACTGCTGACAATCCAGGTATATATTTTACATTTACTCCCTCACAAGCAATATTTCAAATCTTAAAGATTAATATATGTTATAGATCTTATAGACTAATCCTATTTGGGTTGGATATGTAGGTGTTTGGTTCATGCATTGTCATTTGGAGCGTCACGTGACATGGGGAATGGCCATGACTTTTATTGTGAAGAATGGTAAAACCGGACAACAGATGCTACCACCACCAACCGACATGCCCAAGTGTTGATTTTAATTTTAATGGAAAAAGTCCATGGAAAGAAGAAATTGTCTACACATTAATTCTTGTATTTCCTTTTATTCGTTATTCATTGATTAATTCAATTTGTCTTTTATTCGTTATTCATTGATTAATTCAATTTGTTCCTCGAGATCAAGGGTAGTTTGACAGCAGAAATGTATGAAATTCGTAGTCATGTTTGGTTCCTTTTGTAAGAATATTGCTTTCAAATAAAGTCATTGTTCGATATTGTTATGTTGAATTTGTCAGTGGAATGAAGGTCAATAAATTAATGATTTTTTTTACCATACTGCAAAATTTTCTCCTCCGTTAGTCATCCTATTTAAATAACAGCTAGTCTTTTTTTTTTATAATGAATTTCAGTATTATTCCTTAAAAAGCTAGCAGTTGATGAGATAGAGGCCATATGTAACTTGTAATTCACCCAAAAAAAACTAACGCTGTAACATGTGATCATCATAAGTGCATTAATTTATAACCAACAACTTATTTTAATTCTTTCTATCATTCTGATGAAACAAGTTAATTCAACCTTAAAATTTTGTATTATTTTTGACAGGTGACACGTAGTTCCACCATATATTACTGTCATAATGACGCATTGTTCATTTGTTATTTTGGAGGAATGTTAAATTCAGTAGATTGAAGAATATATTGGTTGTTTAATTCACACAATGAGTCATTGTCCATTTGTTATGTTTTTATAATCTACGCATCAATATAAAGCCCACCATATTTCAGCAGGAAATTACAAATTATGCACTAATTGTTGGAGTAACATAAGTCTATTTAGTATGAGGGAAATAAGAAATAGGAAAATTTTAATGGATCCTCATTCAATGCTCATTACAACGATGAATTGGAAAATTTTAATGGATCCTCATTCAATGCTCATTACAACGATGAATACTATGTGCTTTATTATTATAATTGTATCTAGACTATTCAGATTTAATGTGAATGGTTTACATTTAAAATTTTTAGTATACATTTTTTGAATAATAATTTTTTTTTGAAAATGTTAGCTATAAGACTATCTTTATTTTGAATTCTGTATCTATTAAAATAAAAAATTAATTAAAATGTATGAAAAAAATTATATTCAATATGCACCATTCAAAATTGGTCTGAATGATCCAAATTAAGATAAGCACTCCATGCTAATCATGGTAATGAGCATGGAATTGCTCCTAATTTCAAAGTGTTAGATTTAAAAATTAAAGAAAAGATAGTGAAAGCTTGTAATTAATTTTTCCACCCATTTTAGCTTACATCTTCTTTTTATTAAATTTTATTACCCCTTTTTTTTAATTTTTCATTTGAATTCATTGAAATTTTTTTCTCCCTCCCCATTTTGCTCGTACTGAACATACTATATTATTGAAGTAGCATAGTAGCTTTAGGATTTCGGAGAGATGTCCATTGATATTTCAATTCAAAATAAACTAAATCGTTAGTTTTAAACCATTCTTTTGTAGTTAATAAATCACTACTACTGCCGCAATAACTAGCTACATTATTATTCAATCTAATCATGGCCTCCGTTTGAACATAATTAAGTACCATAAACAATTGACAAATGAGACTTTTTTATTTCGGCTAGCAAGTTAAGAATTGATTGAAAGGATGAAGTAAAGTTGGACATGCACAACATATGCATGATCAGTGTTAAATATCACCGGTGATCTATCCACAAACTATTTATCATTTTCTCCCACGCCTTGTCATCTCTTAAGGGAAGCTTGAAGTGTGGCCTCCATTATGTGATTCCAGCTCCATGACTGCTTTGTAAAGCTGAATCACTCAGTAAAAGAACTCTTTTCTGTAAAAAAGAAAAAAAGAAAAGCAAATTCAATTAAGGGATTTCATAGTTTTGCTGCTTACCAAAGTTTCCACCAAAACCTGTTTCTTGTAAATTAGTTTTAATTCCCTCCAAAACTCTTTTAAACAAAAACCAAATTTGTCTTAGAAAATGTATAAATGGGTACCAATTATGTTCGGATGATTACTGAAATAGGCTAGCAGCTTGACAAATTCATCTAGCTTTCCATTCAAAATATATATTTACGCTAAATCAATAGTTTTTACATTACTTGGGAGGATATCAATGTCCTGAGATATAATGCGAAAGCAAGTTTTGGTTTGTTTACCAGTGGATGGTGATACTCTCGTTGCTCGGTTATAGACATCAACAATGATGGTTTCACCCTTGGTCACGTACAACGTTGGTCCTGGAAACTGCCCATTCACTGTCAATATGTTTTGGCGCTGCAAAGTCTTGTGTACGAAGTGTCTTTGACCTGCACACATTAAACACAAGCGTCAAGATGCAATTAACGTCACTGCTATTTTGCATTTAATCTCATCTCAGAGAGTCATTACTTGGAAATATTGATGTTAAACTGAATTATTATCTATTATCTGCATGAGAACGTACCTCGAAGGTATAGTGTCTTACTGCATAGGAACCTAGGACGTTATTGAGGAACAAAACTCCTAGTATCTGCAAGATCAATATTACTGAGATTTTCATGACAGCGTCTCTGAACCAAGAAATGCCCGAAGAAAGAGTTGATCTCCACAGATTACTAAAGTTTCTGTTTGTTTCTTCAAGAAAGGCTTCCCCTCTCTCTCTCGATTATATTGCTGCGCCTCTTTGGTAGTTGGGAAAAGCTCTGATATATATTGTCTTCGTGTGATTGATGATGTTTGAAATGAACATGCAAGTATATAAATACAGTGTTGTGAGAGGCTTTGACATGAACATAATTACGCGTAAGAATACTTTTCCATTTGTGTGGCTTGTGCTTTTCAGCTTAAATTTGTCCAAGTCTCTCTATCGCCAGGTCTTTCTCAAAATATTCTTTCTGATATAAACGAGCTACTTGGTCATCACAAAACGAGGTGTGCTTAGTTTGGTGTGGAAATTGCAATACACTCACGGATAACGAAACAAAGTTGAACAAGTACATATGCGTAGTTTGGAAGTTTCTTTGGATAAGAACAAGTTCATGCATGGTTTTGCAATAAAATATTGAAAGGTCAACTCTTCATTATTTCTCAGTGTCTTTAATAAATGATGAAAATCCAAAAGCCACAAATGTAGAAAGTCAAAGCCTAAATATATACACGAAAGCTACCATTGGGTCAAATAAGTAATTTTCAAAAAAACACCAGTTTATTGATTTCATTGACCCACGTTGGTTCAACGTTGGCTACCAAGATTCCTTTCAATCATTCGCAAAGTTAATACCCCCCCCCCCTTACTGTTAACTACTCCCATGCATCATCATCATGGAAATTCTGACGTACCTATCCTATGTAGGAGACTGAGAAAGAAAGGTTTTTTGTCTTATTTATAAATTATTCCATTAAATTCTTAGTATATATACTATTTTATCATTTATTTATTATAGCATAGATAGTTATTTTTTTAAAATGTGTATATGTTAAATAGTAATAAAGTGGAAAATTTGTTATATTTTAAATAACAATTAATACAGTTTAAAGTTTTTCTTAATATGTATGAAATATATTAGAAGTGTTTTATAGATAGAACCAAAAAAGTATTTCATGATAGAATATGTTTTTTTTATAACAATAATAGAATGTGTTTGTCCCCTAAGTTTATAACTTTTTTTTCCTAATCTCCCTCTATTAATTGCACATTTCGGGTTGACAAAAAAAAAAGTTACACTTATGGGGGGATGTTCTCCTTTAGGAAAGTGATTTCAGATGCAGATGATTCCAAAGAAATAATCCAGAAGAGCAACATAAATTTACTACAAATAAAATAACTTAACTAATTTTTTCAAATATTTGCAAAATTAGTTACTTAGCTCCAACGCTTAAAACCGGAGATGATATGTTTTTTTAAAAAGAACTGTTTTATGTTTCATAGCTGTCTTCCCACCGGCCCATAAATGATGAAACGTTCAAAAGAATTGATCACCTTTCCATATTTGAAATCATGAACTTGCTCCCATACGAAGATTCGAAATTACAAAATGCCATTTGAAGCAAGAAGAATGTATAATATAACTTGCTATTGAGCCAAAGACTCATGAGCCTCCAAGCTGTATTAGTTCCACCGCTGGTTAGTGACTTTCTTATACAATTTCTTGGTCGGACGTTGGCTGGCGCGGCTGGCGCATTCAGATGTAGGCTGCGACCAGTATGTCATAAATTTGAGCCCCACACGTTTTTTAAAGTAAAGGATATTTTTAATTCTTTAACTATATATAAGATTTTAATTTAATCACTTAACTTTAAAAGAACCCTAAAATTATTAACAAAAAATGATGATGTGGAGATTTAAATGTTAATAAAACATTCTCAAATACTAATAAATTTAATTTTGCAAACAATCATGATTGTTATAAAAAATCATCATTTAATATTCGGGAAAAAAAACTACTGCTTTCATTTTTATTTTAAAATAACACATTATTTCTTTTGTTCATAAAAAATACTACTTCCAGTCCTTAATATGTAAAAGATATATAATTAATTTAGAAATATTAAAAAAATGAATTAAATCAGTTATTTGTAATAAATGTATATTGGCTTTCTTGAAGTATCCTATTTAATCATTAGCTTTAAAATGATCCCTTATTCAAAAAAATCCCTTACAATTGATAAGGATATTTTAAAAAAAAGTTATAAATTTGAGAGACAAAATTTATTGAAGTAAACCAAATTTGATCTAACCCTTCAAATACTAAAGCCTATGGCGAGCAACGTGTTGTTTGATATAACAGCTCTAACTTTTTTCAAAGAGAATATTTTGATAAGGACGTAGGCACAGAAATTTGAAAGATCATGCTCATGATGAATTAAAATCCCCCAAAACAGTAGCAACACAAGATTGAATATTCTATATTCTTGCGCGTAATCATACTGACGTCAAAAGCCTCTCATCAAAACTACCCGCACTCCTTTCATTTTCATTTTGAAAATGTCCTTGTCTAAAACTAAAATGTTCCTTTTCTATTCTGAAGCTAACAGTTGTGTTAATTTTTAATTTATTATTGGCTTCACTAAAAAATTATGAATTGATTTTTCTTATGAACATATTTAATATAAGTTGTCTTCAGGCCACTTATGTAAGTGTGTCACCATTCGAGGTTTATGAGTAGCTTGATTCTTGTAATAAATTTTATATATTGGTATTAATTAATCACCAATTCCCTATAATTTTACCTCATTTTTAATTAATTTCTTATAGTTTTTCATTTTAACTGGGTTCTCATAGTTTTCTTATTCTAAGCATTGGCCCAGAGCGCCAGACTCATAATTTGTTAATTTGTAAGAGAAGATATCAATGCGGCTCTCACATATGCATGGAACTCCAATAATTTTGCCACTCAGATCTAAAAAAAAATGGAAATCAACCAAATTACATATGATATAATACAAGGAGACCATTATGAGTATAATAATTTATTTTTATGCTGATAATAAATAAATTTTAGGGAGAATTCCAATTAAATCTGGTTGAAATATCAAAATCCAATTTAAAGCCTACACTTTCAGCAAATTCCTAATTAGGCCAAGAGGCTTTAGTATGAATTTTTGAATGTTGTTAAAAGACTAAAATACACATTTAAAGTGACAAATTAGTAATTAGTCCAATCAATTTATAACTTAAAATTTTTTTTTCTTGAGATGTCACTAGATGAACCATTGGCTTCACGTATTCTTACTCTGTATGTTGTTAAAAGAGTAAAATATATATATATTTTGAAGTTTATATTACTCTATCCGTCCCATAAAATGTTGTAAAAGTTATTTAAATTTCTAATACAAACTCATATTAATTATTAGTAAGAATTTTAGCAATAGGATTATAAGATATAACATGATGAGAGCGTTTATATAGCAGATATAACAAAGAATTTAAGAAAATAAAAAATTTGATAGTGAAATATACTAATACATTAAGATTCTGATTTTTCAATTATAAGAAAAAAATTTCCTTTGAAAAGTTATTAATTTAATATTGTTGGAATCAAGTAATTAAAAAGTCCTATTCCCATTACCCAAAAAAAGTCCCTGCTCTCTTAAATTTCTTATCAATATATCAGAATTAGTATAAAATATTATATTATGTATTGTCAATTTTTTGCTCTTAGTATTTCCAATTTTTTTACGTAAAACATTTTGTATGAATAAATAATATATATATAATGTCAAGTTTTCATGGTTTAAATTTTTTCAAAATAATATTATTTTTAATTATAAAAAGATATTTTAGTCTTTAAATAATATTTAAAAATTCCTAACAAGGCCTATTGGCCTAATTAGAGATTTGTTAAAAATGTAGGCCTTAATTTAGATTTTAATATTTTAACCAGATTTAATAAGGATTCTCCCTAAATTTTATTTCATCGTTTTATTTTTAAAAAGCCTATATTTTTACTTTATATATTGTGCCGACTCACAGGTCACTATCTACGCAAGTCCTAATTAACAAATTATGAGCATAGATATGAATAGCTACAACTGAAGAGACGGTAAGGAACTCAGGATATTCAATAAAAATTATTTAAACCTTATTAAAAATTAAGTGAAATTAAGGCGAAAATAATAGGTGACAGGCGACGCATGCCTCTGGTAATCAATATATAGATAACACATTTGATTAATGCTATGAAGATCAACTATTACCTCTTGTTCTTAGTGCAAGAACTAGTTGACTAATTTAAGTAGATTAAAAAAATTAGTTAAATTAGTTATTTGTAATAAATAGTGTTGTTTTTCTAAAATACCTTGCTAATTATGTGCATTAGCTAGAATTATCATTTAATGAAATATTTAATATATACAACTACTACAAAGATTATTTTGAAAAAAAAGGAATAAATATGAGAGACAAATGGATTAGGGTCTTACATTTAAAACCAAATTAAATATCAAACTAGCTCTTATATTAATGACAGAAGTAGTATTATGCATGTTAATTATTATATTTAACTAGCGAACCTCTATTCTAACTTAATTGGATGTTCAAATTTTGCGACATAAGTTGATGAATGATTGAAAAGAATCTTGGTTAGATGCCATCTTTGAAGGATGAACAATTATGAATGTTAATAATAAATTGTTTTTTAATTAGTCGACTGTATCACAATAATATTCAAATCGTTTCTGGTGAATTTATTTAGCCATTCTTTGACTTGTTATGTCCGTGGGGTTTTGGATTTTCATTATTTATTACTTATATTTGTTAGCCCACAAATGAAGAAACATTCAAAAGAATTGACCACCTTTGCATAGTTGAAAAACCACGAACTTATTCTTAAGTAAAGAAGCTTCCACATATGTCGCAATTCCACTTTAAGTTAATTAAGCTAGAATCTATATAACAAACTATTTGATACCACAGCAAGTTTTTTTTTTTAATTTTAATGAAACTAATAATCTGGCAGTGTTTTTGAAATTAGTTGACCGTATATTATTATTCAAATTGGCTTCAGTGTATTTATTGCGTTGTATTGTTTAGCCTTTGACCTTTTATATTAGAGGGTTTGGGATTTTTCATCACTTATCATATATTTGTGTATGTATTCTTAGAAGCTGATTCTTCTCTGTTATACGTCTGGTGCTTGTAAAAAAAAAAAAAAATTAGCTGGCTTTTTCCATCAAGCTACAAATGAGGAAACATTCAAAGAATTGACCAGGATTTTATAATCGAAAACAAAGCACAAACTTGTTCCTTTATATCAAAACGGCTCTCTCTCTCTCTCTCTCTCTCTCTCTCTCTATATATATATATATATTATAAACTGGACAGGCCGGGAAATGATTGGATTTTATTAAAGAAGTTCAAATCAAAGAAATTGACCTTTCAATATTTTATTGGAAACCATATGCATGAACTTGTTCTTGCAGAAAGAAACTTCCAAACTGCGTATACTTGTTCAACTTTGTTTCGTCATCCATAATTATTTTGCAATTCTCACTTTAAGCTACGTTAAAATCACAAACTATTCTACGCATAACAGCAAGTTCTGTAATGACCAAGTAGCTAGTTTATATCAGAGAGAATATTTTGAGAAAGACCAGGTGATAGAGAGACTTGGACAAATTAAAGCCCAAAAGCACAAGCCACACAAATTGAAAAGTATTCTTACGCGTAATCATGTGCATGTCATAGCCTCTCCCAACACTATATATATACCTGCATGTTCACTTCAAACATCATCAATCACGCAGAAACAATATATATCAAAGCTTTTTCTCAACTACCAAACAAGCGCAGCAATATCAGTTAGCAGAGAGAGGGCAAGCCTTTCTTGAAGAAACAAACAGCAACTTTACTAATCCGAGGAGTTCAACTCTTTCTTCAGCCTTTCTTTGGTTCAGAGACATTGTCATGAAAATATCAGTAAAATTGGTCTTACAGATATTAGGAGTTTTGTTGCTCAACAACCTCCTAGGTTCCTGTGCAGTAAGACATTGTACTTTTGAGGTACGTTCTCATATGAAGATGATGATTCAATTTAACTATACATCCACGTAATTACTCTCTGAGATGAGATTATATATCAAAAATATACCTGGTAACTTGCATCTTGACGCTTGTGTTTAATGTGTGCAGGTCAAAGACACTCCATACACAAGACTTTGCAGCACCAAAAGCATATTGACAGTGAATGGGCAGTTTCCAGGACCAACGTTGTACGTGACCAAAGGTGAAACCATCATTGTTGATGTCTATAACCGAGCCAACGAGAGCATCACTATCCACTGGTACGTTTATCAAATTCAAACGAACCAAATTCAAACGTTCATTTTCTGCATCTCTAAGAGATATTTAATTTATTAAAGGTTCGAAATTATTGATTGGCAGGCATGGAGTGAACCAGCCGAGATATCCATGGTCGGATGGTCCTGAATTTATCACTCAGTGTCCCATAAAACCAGGTCACAAGTTTAGCCAAAAGGTCATATTTTCTGAGGAGGAAGGCACCCTGTGGTGGCATGCTCACAGTGACTATTCTCGAGCTACAGTTCACGGCGCTATTGTCATCAAACCCAAGCCTGGAACTAACTACCCATTTCCAAAGCCACATGCTGAAGTTCCCATTATATTAGGTATCGAATCTCGTAATTATATATTACTTGAGAACTCAAGTTTTTAATATTTTTAGCGAAAGAAGGATAATGAGAGATAAAAGACACAACGGTAACACAGAAAGAGAGAGACATGATTCAAAAATGACTTTGTATCATTTTCCATGTTTTGAACAGCGCCACTGTAAGGGGTATATATACGGATAACTATTCTAGAATATTCCTAGGGCCAGCTGTAAGCAAACATGTGCTGTGAGTTACAATTTCAATTTTCACGAGTGTTGCTATGTTTGGGCTTCAGGAGTGTACGTCTTGGGCTGCTGTTTGGTGATAGATGTAATTGGGCTTGTCGGTGTTCTAACAAATATAAACTTTCAAAGACCATAACTTAACTATAAACTTGTGAATTGTATAAATGCAGGAGAATGGTGGAAACAAGATATCGTCCAGGTTTACAATGACTTTCGTGCAAGCGGAGGTGACCCCGTGGTGTCTGACGCTTTCACCATTAATGGCCAACCTGGTGATACTTATCCATGCTCCGATTCTGGTAATTATACATACAAAAATATGCTTTTTTGAACAACTATCCATATGTTGGTTCTCTTGTGAAACTTAATTAAAGTTGGTAATATAATCATGGGTATTTGTAATCATGGCAGAAACTTTCAAGCTGAATGTTCGACATGGCAAGACCTATCTGCTTCGAGTGATCAATGCAGCACTGGAACAAGTTCTCTTCTTTGGAATTGCCAATCATAAACTGACAGTGGTTGGGACAGATGGAAGCTACATAAAGCCCGTGAAAGTAGATTACATCACAATCTCACCTGGTCAGACTATGGATGTTCTATTAGAAGCAAACCAACCAATAGATCGCTATTACATGGCTGCCAAAGCATATTCCAGTTCTCCTAATGTCCTTTTTAGCCCTTCAAACACCACTGCCATCCTTCAATACAAACGAAGCAGACACAATATGCCAACTTCAACAGTCCCTTCCATGCCTTTGCTTCCAGACTCAAACGACACCATCGCAACCACCGCGCAACTGAGCCAATTCAAAAGCTTAGCAGACAAGAACCACCCCATTGACGTGCCATTAGAAGTAAGCACCAAGCTTTTCTACACAGTGTCTGTGAACACATTACCGTGTCAGAATGGTTCAAAATGTGCTGGCCCAAGTGGTGATCGTCTTGCTGCTAGTATGAACAATATAAGCTTCCAATTGCCCCCTGGGGCTAACATCTTGCAGGCGTATTATAACAACGTTAGTGGTGTTTATGGGGACAACTTCCCAGATATGCCGCCATTGAACTTTGATTTTACAGGAAATGATTTGCCTCAGTTCTTGTTGACTCCATCAGTGGGCACAGAGGTAAAGGTGCTTGAGTACGGATCCACGGTGGAGCTTGTTCTTCAGGGAACTAATGTGCTTACTGGAACAGAACATCCTATTCACTTGCATGGATATAGTTTCTATGTCGTAGGCTGGGGATTCGGAAACTTTGACGAGCAAAAGCATCCTTTGAATTACAACCTTGTTGATCCTCCCTATCAAAACACTGTGACCGTACCCAAAAATGGTTGGGTCGCCATAAGATTCACTGCTGACAATCCAGGTATATATTTTACATTTACTCCCTCACAAGCAATATTTCAAATCTTAAAGATTAATATATGTTATAGATCTTATAGATTAATCCTATTTGGGTTGGATATGTAGGTGTTTGGTTCATGCATTGTCATTTGGAGCGTCACGTGACATGGGGAATGGCCATGACTTTTATTGTGAAGAATGGTAACAATCCGGACCAACAGATGCTACCACCACCAACCGACATGCCCAAGTGTTGATTTTAATTTTAATGGAAAAAGTCCATGGAAGAAATTTGTCTAACACATTAATTCTTGTATTTCCTTTTATTCGTTATTCATTGATTAATTCAATTTGTTCCTCGAGATCAAGGGTAATTTGACAGCAGAAATGTATTAATGAGTGCGTGAAATTCGTAGAGTCATGTTTCGTTCCGTTTGTAAGAATATTGCTTTCAAATAAAGTTATTGTTCGATATTGTTATGTTGAATTTGTCAGTGGAATGAAGGTCAATAAATTAATGATTTTTTTTAACATACTGCAAAATTTTCTCCTCCGTTAGTCATCCTATTTAAATAACAGCTAGTCTTTTTTTTTTTTAATGAATTTCAGTATTATTCCTTAAAAAACTAGCAATTGATGAGATAGAGGCCATATGTAACTTGTAATTCACCCAAAAAACTAACGCTGTAACATGTGATCATCATAAGTGCATTAATTTATACCAAACAACTTATTTTAATTCTTTCTATCATTCTGATGAAACAAGTTAATTCAACCTTAAAATTTTGTATTATTTTTGACAGGTGACATGTAGTTCCACCATATATTACTGTCATAATGAGGCATTGCAGTTCCACCATACATTACTGTCATAATGAGGCATTGTTCATTTGTTATTTTGGAGGAATGTTAAATTCAGTAAATTAAAGAACATATTGGTTGTTTAATTCACACAATGCGTCATTGTCCATTTGTTATGTTTTTATAATCTATGCATCAATATAAAGCCCACCATATTTCAGCAGGAAATTACAAGTTATGCACCAATTGCTAGAGTAACATTGGTCTATTTAGTATGATCGAAATGGAGCGGAAATAGGAAAATTTTAATGGATTCTCATTCAATGCTCGTTACAACAATGAGTACTATGTGCTTATTATTATAATTGTATCTAGACTATTCAAAATTTAGTGTGAATGGTTCACATTTAAAATTTTTAGTATACAATTTTTTGAATAATTTTTTTTGGGAAAATGTTGGCTATGAGACTATTTTTATTTTGAATTCTGTATCTATTAAAATAAAAAATAATTAAAATGTATGAAAAATTTATATTCAATATGCACCATTCAAAATTGATCTGAGTGATCCAAATTAAGATAAGCACTCCATGTTAATCATTGTAATGAGCATAGAATGTGCTCCTAATTTCAAAGTGTTCGATTTAAAAAATTAAAGAAAAGATATTAAAAGCTTGTAATTAATTTTTTCCACCCATTTTAGCTTACATCTTCTTTTTATTAAAATTTTATTACCCCATTTTTTTAATTTTTCAAATTGAATTCATTGAAATTTTTTCTCCTCCCCATCTTGCTCGTACTAAACATACTATATTATTGAAGTAGTATAGTAGCTTTAGGATTTCGAAGAGATGTCCATTGATATTTCAATTCAAAATAAAACTAAATCGTTAGTTTTAACCATTCTTTATAGTTAATAAATCACTACTGCCCCAATAACTAGCTACATTATTATTCAATCTAATCTCATGGCCTCCGTTTGAACATTAAGTAACCATAATCAAATAACAAATGAAGACTTTTTTATTTCGGCTAGCAAGTGAAGAATTGATTGAAAGGATGAAGTTCAAAGTTAGAAATGCACAACATATTGTATGATCAGTGTTAAATATCACCGGTGATCTATCTACAAACTACACCAACAGTATACTTATCCGGTTCTTAATATATATAAGATCTAGTTTGTGGTTCAAATTGAATTACAAACTACTCAAGTTTAATCAATTTAGAGGATGCATGGGTTTGTGTTACAATGCAAGTAAAAAGTATATCAAATGAATGTACATTTAAAAAGTATACTTATCAGTATGCATGCTTGTGGTATATCGTTGATTGATCAAGAAACACCTATCCCTAATTTGTACTTGCTTGTTGTTGTCCCCGCTCTCCAGCAACCTTTTTAAGCGTATATGTCCCTATTTATCGTCTTTTCTCCCACGCCTTGTCATCTTTTCTTCTAGTCAGGGATCGCTCTTAAGGGAACCTTGAAGTAGCCTCCATTATGTGATTCCAGCTCCATGACTGCTTTGTAAAGCTGAATCACTCACCAGACGAACTCTTTTTCTGTTAAAAAAAAAACAAAAGAAAAAAGAGAAAAGCAAATTCAATTAAGAGATTTCATAGTTTCGCTGCTTACCAAAGTTTCCGCCAAACCTGTTTCTTGTAAATTAGTTTAATTCCCTCCAAAACTCTTTTTTTTTTTAAAAAAAACCAATTTATCTTAGAAAATGTATAAATTGGGTACCAATTATGTTCGCATGATTACTGAAATAGGATAGCAGCTTGACAAAATTCCTCCAGATATCCACAAATTAAGCTTTCCATTCAAAATATATATTTACGCTAAATCAACAATTTTTACCCTTATTATCAACCACTGTAGCAATAATGACAACATTATTTCATTTGATCTCATGGCTAATGAAATCACCATATTCGATTAACAAATGAACTAACTGAAAGGATGAGAACCAAAATTGAACAGATGAAGAAATAGTTACAGTATTTAGATAAAAACAAAAAATATCCATTTGTTGCTACTTTTATTAGAGAATCAGATGGGGGAAAATACCCAAGTTTCTTGCTAAAGCATATATCACCCAATATAGTTATTTATCAACATACGTTTGGTGTATCGTTATTCGCTGATTAGCTAAACCGCAAGCGGACTGGTCGCAAGTAATATAAAAAGTACGTTCCTTCAGAGACTAAGGCTAGATGAGTTGAAAATCATGATTGTGTTCTTGATTAGGTTAAGTGAGACAAATGTTGTAAAAGAGTTTGTGAAATGAAATTAGGAAAGCAATGATTTAAGACAGTATAAAATCAACTTGACTTTGAAACAATTAAGAGACTAGGGTTATTCTTCACCAAAATACTTCATGAAACTGGATTAATCACTTCTCAAGTAGTGCTTAACAATGAGTTCAATTAGCCGGGGTTTGCAGAATTGATTAAACTTTCTCAAGTCAAAACCAAATGTTTGCAATTACAATTAAAACACAGCAATCTCTTGCATTTGTTTGAAAAGGTTGCACTTTGAAAACCAAAATCCATTTAGTTAATGCTAGGTTAATAGATACATCTCTATTCTATCAACAAACCGTCTATTTACTCAGTTAAATTTTTGGACTAGCATGTTTTTACCAAAGTTCACAGATTAACTTAACTTTCTCAAGTTAAACTAATCAAACATTCAATCCAAATGATGGCCAGACATAAGGAAGCATTAAGCTCAAGGTAAAAACAACTGAACATTATCATTAACACTCAAGAGATAGTAAAACCAAGTCTCAATCCATACAATAGATCAAAATAACCCTAGAAAAATGGATTTAGCTATACATATTGAGTAAAGAACTACAACTATAAGAGTAGCTAGTAGTCATAGCAGAAACAAGAAGGGAAGAAGAAGGAAACCCAGAAAAATCGAGTTACAAGCTTCGAATCTCTTCTAGCTTCGAGCCCAAAGATTCCAAGTCTCCAAAGCTCCAAACCCTAGCAGAGCAAGCCTCCAAAATCGCCCCAAAGTCGAAGTGTGTCCCCCAAAACCGAGCATCCCCCTCTATATGCCCTAATTTTTAAGTTACGTCATAAAACACACAGCTGCGAGGGGTTACCCGTCGCGGCGGATTGCACAGAATGGCTAGTTATCAGTGGCTTTGGCGCCGCGGTGACAAACTCAATTATTTTTATATATTTTGATATCTTTTATATGGGTTTTGTCAACTTAATTAGTCCCTTTTGACCTTAATTGATTGATTAATTGATTTAGTATGTTTTATTTTGAATTATTATTTTATAGGGGCAAAATTGTCATATTTTGGTTTAATTGTGACTAATTGATTTTTTAGAACAATTAATGCTACCTTATCTTTGAATTTTTGCTTGCAAGTTTTTGGAAGATTTTGAAAATAAAAAAAAATAAAAGAAAAAGAAAAGAAAAAAATAAATTAAAAAAAGAAAAAATAATAAAATAATAAAAGGGGAGCAAAACGCTGCGTTTTGCTCCACCCCTAATATCTAATATTACCATCTTCTTCATCCGGGAGCTGATATGTAACAGAGCTGGGGGGCGGCGGAAAAAGAAGGAAAACACACACGCGCTAGTTGGGCGGTGAAAAGAAAAGAAGAAAAAGAGGCGAGCAGAGGAGACGCGAGCAGAACAGAGGCGACGGCGTGAGAGGACCTGTGTGACGCCGGCGATCACCTCCAGATTCCGTTTCTTCACCTCCACTGATTCTAATCATCATCTTCCTTACCCACAGAATCACCCATCCATCATCATCGACCTCGTCTTCTTCCCTTCTCAGAGCAACAGAACCAGAGAGAACAGAGCAGCGTCTTCGAGCTTCCTCCATTTACTTCACCGTCTTCTTCCATGGCAAACCGTAACAGAGCATTGATCGCAGCATTTTTGATGGCAAACCGTGGCTCGCTTCACAATTCTCTAATTCAATAATAATGGCAGGAGCTTAGATCATCAAAGGGGAGTTTTAGTTATCTTAATTTCCTATCTAATAATTGTTTACCAATTCCTAAGTCTTAGGATAGTTATTCTGATTATTAGAAAATTTCTATTATTTAATCTGATTATATTTTGAGATTATTGTGACTGAATTATTGCTTAGCATTTGACATTGAGTTATTTATAACTTTAATTTCAATTATAATGTTGTGGTTATGACATTTGTATTGATTTTGGAGTTAATATATTGTGATTTTCTAAGGTGGCTTAGAATTTTGCATCATATTATCTTTTGTTAGCTTTAATTTTGTTGTTTTGGA
Organism: Neltuma alba; assembly: GCF_004799145.2. Classification (NCBI taxonomy): domain Eukaryota; kingdom Viridiplantae; phylum Streptophyta; class Magnoliopsida; order Fabales; family Fabaceae; genus Neltuma; species Neltuma alba. Next base: position 213,836 of record NW_021635167.1, read on the forward strand.
TATAGGAGTTCTAATTAAGTACTGGTTTTAACATCCTTAATCTCATTTTATTATTCTGGTTGCAGTTAGTAAGTTGGGATTTTAGGAAAATATTTTGTGGCAATTCGAGGTGGCTCGGTTGTTGGATTAAAAGTTTAATTGTAATTCTAAATTCATCGTTTTAACTCCCGTATCTTTTGGAGTGAGGATTGCCTGCATTGTTGAATTGGAGAATTATTGATTATCATTATTGTTATTTGTGTGTTTCACTTTCATTTCTTTAATCTTCATTCATTTTAATTATTTTTATATAAAAAACAAAAAAATATATTTTAATTTCAATTTAATTCAAGGTGTTTACTTAGCAATTATCAAATTCAAAATCCTTTTTATAGTTTAGGTTACTTGCATTTATTTACTAGGATTTAATTTCATTTTCGATTCCTTAAAGTGAATACGACCCGGATTGTGCACTATATTGTATTAATTTGGTTAATTTTTGGAGTAACCCCAAAGTAACAAATTAAGGGCAAGTTAACTTCACGTGGCGCATGTGATCATTGGCCGTGGTGGTTTACAATGAACAGGGACTCTCCGGGACAGCTTGAGTGCCACGGTGGATTTGGTCAGGCGCTGCGGCGCCTTACACAGAAATGCACTCCTTCCTCTCTGTTAGAGCCGCCGTGGCGTTTGTTCCCATGAGCCGCGGCGGATGGTCTCTTTTTAGCTCTCCACTTCTGGTCTCTATTCCTTACTCGCCTCAGGCTTTTTTCCTGCAATATTGATTTTCAAACCAAATAAAAGAGCGCTAAAACAAGTTGAATAAGTAGGAATTTTGAGAGGTTATCACACCCCCAAACTTAGACTTTTGCTCGTCCTCAAGTAAAACAACAAACCAGCAACTAAGTAACAAATTGCACATCAAAGATTGTAGGAACAGCTATATCCTGATCAAATGCTTAAGAAAATATACAAGATAGGAAATTACTGAATCAGCTAAAGAAACAAGTTTCATGAGCTTAAAACAAACTTTTAATGATTTTGGAGTGTGAGTGTATGTATAGAGTCAATGAACATCTCTCATGATAATGTCTCAGTGGAATGGGAGACTTTAGCCAACATACTAACCTTTAACTGCATACTTTCATAAGCCTAACTCCTTCTCTCTCTTTGCCTATAATTCACCCCATATACATTTGAAATCAAAGGGACTTTTCAGCTTATAACGTGGCCAAGACGTGATGGTTTAGGAAAGAAAGGGAAAATAGAGTATATGAATACTTTGAGATAAATAGATATTCATAATCAGAACTCACTTCAACCACTTTCATTCTCCCAAACTTGTACCAAAATTTATATATATATATTCTCTTTTTTTTCTCTTTTTTTTTTGTTTTGTTTTGTTTTTTTTTCTAAGGACATTAAAACAATAACTCACAGCTTAGTTCCTAACACTTTAAATTTTCAGAATATTTGAACTACCCCTACGAACCTTTCAAAATCTCAACATTTCATCAAACTCCTTATCCTTCCAGCTTCCATTTATCTCAAAGCTAGGGACTTCATGGTTTTTCTCAATTAGTTTTGGGTTAGGAAAAGGCTAGGGTTTGAAACAAAACATAAACATATATACTTTTTTTTTTACGGCTCAAAGTATGGGTTCAAAGGACAAAATCTTTAAGGTCAGTTTGAAAGGCTCAAACGCATTTAAGAATTGCCCTAATCCTTTTTCAAATTCATAAAGAACAAACCATAAACTTTGAGAAATCAGAAGAACATTCTAAAACAATTTAGCTAAAACAAAAGTATAAAGGCTAAATTATCCACTCAACCTCAATATAATCACTTGAAATGTCTTGACCCTTTTAGTGCATTAGTTTCTCCAAAATTAAAGAAACACATGTTTTAACCTCACAATTCAAGCATCAAAGAGTAATTCAAAACTTCCTATCAAGCATAGTAAGCATTTTGTTTAATCATTGGACCATTCATACATTCTTAACTAACAACTCGCCACTTCAGTTCATCTTTCATAAAACCAAAGGAGCAAAAATTTAAGCTAACAAAATTTCTATTGTTTCAACTGTTTTAAAATTTACTCAACAAAGCGACCTTTCAAAACTTTTCAAATTTAACCCTATTATCTACAAAAATCCTGTTATCCACAAAAATCAATCCTCACCCCCAAACTTAAAACTGATAGTGTCCTCACTGTCAACAAGAGTAAGTGAAGATTAAGACATGTAGTCAAAATTCAAAAACAATATATCCGCTACATGAAAGGTCAAAATTGGCTTTTCTTCCTGTACAAGTATAACAATATGCACAACTATCAACAGCATCGCTATCAGATAACCACCATGAAATCAGCAATTACTATTGGTATCCACAAATTAATCAATGAAAAGATCTGTTAACGATCCACATATTCAATAAGTTCTCAACAGTTAATGTAGTTATAATCAACAGTGACAGATACTGTTCAAGAGTCACAATCAATCCAACAGGCCATCAGTAGCCTTTTTAGAACTAGACAAGCAAATAACATCACACAAAATAAATCAAGACCCAAGAAAGTACAAGAATACAAACAAAAACAAAAGCAACAAAACAAGCAACAACAGCAGCAGAAACGACCCCAGCTAGTCATCCTCCTCCTCGGACTGCTGACCCCCCTGATCCTCATCACCCTCTGCAAACGGATCGACTGCCATATTATCTCCCGAACCAATACCAGCACCAGAGGTTCCAGCTTCATGTTCCTCTCCCGGTGACTTTGCCTCAATGCTTGTATCTTCCACATCCGGCGTGTCAATGTCCAGTTTCCTCGCTATCTGGACTAACAGTTCCTCCATGCACCTCTGTCTACGTCTCCTGTGACGTATCTCTTTGTCCAATTTCTCGTGGAGGAGATCCAAGCTTTGAGTGGTAGGGTGAACACTGGCACTGGCTTGAGCTTCCTATTCCCTCCTATATTCCTCAGGAAACTGTTCAGCGTACATAGCTTCCGTGATACTTTGCTGTTCTCGTTCAGGAACCAAATTGGAGTAGTTGAATGGTGAAACCAGCTTAAACTTTCGATCCTTTTCTTTTCATTCTACCTCCTTTTAGTTAACAGATCCAAGATGAGATGAGGCATGACGAGATTGGTGTTGTGGGCTCTACTAGCCTCCCATATGGCATCAAAAATCAATTTCCCTACATTCACTGTCGTTTTGATCATGAATAGATATATTAGAAGTGCCAGATTCCGTGGGGCTTAACTGAGATGAGTGGTTGGCATAATGTTCCTTGTGACAATATGCAACCAGATTCTAGCCTCAGGTATCATGTCCTTTCGCATAATATAAGCCTAGCCCCTTTTGGGTCTCGCCCACATCTCATCAGAACCGGTGAGTGTCGCTAAGATTGCACCAAGAGGAATCTCCTTTTGATTGCTAAGATACCACTGATATTGGCACTTTTCAACCTCGGGAAGCTCATAGTAATCTCTGATACGCTCTGGAGTAACGAGGACACGCTGGTACCGTATAAACATCTCATTACTCAAATTTGTTACCACCCTAATATAGAATTTCCTAACCAGCTTCTCATTCCCCTCGCTTCTGGGTCCAATCAGATTTAAGAATTTGAGCTTCCTTGCTTTTTTATAAAACCCAAATTTGTTGGTGCAAGGAAATTCCCTTTCTTGATGCAACCCTCTCCTTTCAATAAGCTCCTTAATTAGGGGGTCAAGGGAGGTGGCACGAGCTTTCTTCCTAGGGGCCATTTGATTGTTACCTGTAGAGAAAGAGCAAAGCACACCACACGCAAACTAAGCAAACAGCACACCACAACCACAAAACAACTGAAAAAGAAAAACAAAACAAAACAAAACAAACCTAAAAAAAACTCTCCCCCAAACTTAAATCAAAGCATAAGATCAAAAGGCAAAGTAAACCTTAGGCAATCCCAACAGCATACTCTCACCATTACTTAAGTCCTTCCGAACCTCAATTCACATGGATTCTCAATTCACCCAGAGTTGCACAAAGGTTTTACTATTCAAACAACTCATTTTCTCAAGAATAACAAAAACACAAATTGAGTTTTCACCTTTATCATAAAACTTCGGCAATATAGAAGAACCACTTGAAAAATTTTCACGAATACTAAACAAGTTTCAAGCCACAGGCTACATTTCCTCTTTCAAAAAGGGCAAATGAAATTCTCAAGCAATGATCTTGTGAAGACCTTTTCGGTAAAAACCCTAACTCTAACCACAATCTAACTCAAATACTCAAACTTCCCCTCTGTCAACTACCTAAACATTATTCTAAACCATAATGCGCAACCCAAGTAGTATACTTCCCTACTTACTAAAGGAAATAAAAGAAACAAACTAAAAAGAAGACAGAACTTACCTCAGAGAAAGAACAGAGAAGCTACGTGAAAGGAGAAGAAACCGAGGAGGAGACGAGACGGTGGCCAATGACAGTGGAGAAGAGATGCTACGCGCCTGACAGAATCGGCCGCGTAGTGACCTAGTCAGAATAGGGCGACGAGAGAAGGACGATAGACAGAGAGAGAAATTCAGGATGAGGGAGACTGAGTTTGGGGGTGGGTTTGGACCGAAGGGAAGTAAATTCGAAACAACAGGAAGGGGGTTTTGAATTTGGTAGGGAGAGTGAAAAGACTAAAGGGTTACGATTTTAAAATTAAGAACAGCAACCCCAACCTAAAAACCATCTAGATACACAAGGGCAAAGTGGGTATTGAGAGAAATAAGGAAGGTTAACACAGGGAACACAAAGAAGGAGCCCAGAGATTGCGAGAAGGTGCTGCGGCAGTTTTTGTCAAGAGCCGCGATGCCTTTTACAGAATCACAGAATCGGGTTAAAACAAAGGCGCCACGACATCAATGTTCAAACGCTGCAGCAGTTTTTACCGAGACGCCACTGAAGAACAAGGACGAAGGCACCGCGACGAAATTAGTCAGGGGCCGGGTGCCTATTACATAGAGAGGATACTGAAAATAGACGAGGCGCTGCGACTTCTGATCAAACACGCCGTGGCGCCTATTACAGAGAAGGCCTACCTTGAAAAAATTATCAAACACTAACTGGACCTACCACATTCAAACACCCAAAACACAATAAAACAAGACTAAACACAAGCACAATCATAGAAAACAACAAAACACAGAGAACCACACAAAAACAAAACCCACAAGCCTCAATTTAACACAAGCTCCAACATAATCAAAACAACCAATTAAAGCTAGAATATCAATGAATTTTCAATCAAATGCATTTGATATTCCAGATGTATCAACAAGGTTAGGGTTAATGCTAAAGATTAAGGTTAGGTGCACTTCCTTGGTTGGGCTAATTAGAAATCAGCCACTCCTTCTGCTAAGCTCCAAAGTTTGAGGAATAAACCATCAGGCCTACAAAAACAAAGATCAAACGTAAATCTACTAAAACAAAACCAAAATACAATAAACACATAAAAGGCAAGTTTAGAGCTTGGGTTGCCTCCCAAGTAGCGCTTGGTTTATAGTCTTCAGCCTGACTCTTCAGCTCTTTTATGACTGCTCAGCAAAGTAGATTGTAAAGACTTGACGATCCACCTTTTCACCCCAATAATGCTTTAAACGATGGCCATTTGCATGAAATCTTTCACCTTTTTCATTTTCCAGCTCCACCGCACCATGGTTAGCAGCTTGTACCACAGTGAATGGCCCTAACCAGCGTGATTTGAGTTTGCCCAAAAATAGTCTCAATTTGGAATTGTGAAGTAACACTTTTTGCCCAGTTTCAAAGATCTTAGGTATAATTTTCTGATCATGATACTTCTTGGTCCTTTCCTTATAGAGCCTTGCACTTTCATAGGCATTAAGATGAAATTCCTCCAATTCATTCAGTTGAAGGAGCCTTTTTGCACCAGCAGCTTGAAAGTCAAGATTGAGCTTTTTTATGGCCCAGTAAGCTCCGTGCTCCAATTCTATAGGAAAATGACATGCTTTTCTGAACACCAACCGATAGGGAGACATCAAAATCGGAGTTTTATACGCTGTCCTGTAGGCCCAAAGAGCATCATCCAGTTTTAATGACCAATCTTTTCTTGTTGCACCTACTACCTTCTCAAGAATACTTTTGATCTCTCGGTTGGATATTTTCGCTTGGCCATTTGACTGAGGGTGATAAGCCGAAGTTACCCTGTGCTTTACACCATATTTCTTCATCAGAGCTTGAAATTGATGATTGCAAAAGTGGGAGCCATCGTCACTAATGATAGCCCGGGGTGCTCCAAATCTAGTGAAGATGTTTTTCTTTAAGAATTTGATCACAGTTTTAGCATCACTGGGTACACATGCCGTAGCTTCAACCCATTTCCAGACATAGTCCACAGCAACCAGAATGTACTCTTGATTGAGAGACTTTGGAAAAGGGCCCATGAAATCAATCCCCCATACATCAAAGAGTTCAACTTTCAGAATATTATTCAGAGGCATTTCATTCCTTCTTGATATGTTTCCTACTCATTAACATTATCACATCAGATCACAAAGGCGTATGCATCTTTAAACAGTGAAGGCCAATAGAAACCACTTTAAAGGACTTTGGCAGTAGTTTTCTCTCCTCCAAAGTGCCTGCCATAGGCAGAAGAGTGGCAACACTCTAGAATATCTTACTCCTCAACTTCCGGAACACATCTTCTTATCATCTGATCGACACATCTTTTGAACAAATAAGGTTCTTCCCAGAAGTACATCTTCGCATTGTGAAGAAATTTTCTCTTTCGGTGGGAGTTAAGGTCTAGTGGCAGAGTTCCACAAAACCAGATAATTAACCAGATCTGCATACCATGGAGTAGTTGAGTCATCCACAAAGAACAGGCATTCATCGGAGAAAGCTGCATTTATCTCTTGGCAATGATCATGTTGAGCTTCACTACTCAATCGAGACAGATGGTCCGCCACTTGGTTTTCAGTGCCTTTCCTATCAACAATTTCCAAGTCAAATTCTTGAAGCAAAAGGACCCAGCGAATCAGGCGTGCTTTGGAATCTTTCTTGGTAAACAGGTACTTTAGGGCAGAGTGGTCTGTTTAGATAGTCACTTTAATGCCTACAATATAAGAGCGGAATTTCTCAAAAGCAAACACCACTGCCAGCAATTCTTTCTCTGTAGTAGTGTAGTTAAGTTGGGCATCATCCAGGGTTTTACTTGCATAGTAGATGGGATGGAAGACCTTTTCTGCTTTTTGTCCCAGCACTGCTCCAACAGCAAAATCACTAGCATCTGCCATAATAATGAAGGGTAGCTCCCAATTAGGTGCCACTAAAATTGGTGCTGATGTAAGCTTCTTCTTTAACTTCTCAAAAGAGTTCATACAAGCGTCATCGAACTTGAACTCCCTATCTTTCTCTAAAAGATTGCACAAAGGCCTAGTGATTTTAGAAAAATCTTTAATGAAACGATGGTAGAATCCCGCGTGATCCAAGAAACTTCTAATACCCTTAACACTTGTTGGTGGAGGCAATTCAATAATAGATACCTTTGCCTTGTCAACTTCTACGCCCTGTTTGGATACTCGATGACCAAGGATAATGCCCTCTTGCACCATGAAGTGACATTTTTCTCAATTAAGAACCAAGTTAGTTTCTTCGCATCTTTGCAAAACAACCGCCAAATTATCTAAGCAGCAATCAAAAGAATCTCCAAAAACAGAGAAGTCATCCATGAACACTTCAATTGTCTTCTCAATCATGTCAGCAAATATGGCCATCATGCACCTTTGGAATGTTGCTGGAGCATTGCAAAGACTAAACGGCATTCTTTTGAAAGCAAACGTGCCATACGGGCAAGTAAAGGTTGTTTTCTCTTGATCATCTGGGGCTATTACGATTTGGTTATGTCCTAAATATCCATCCAAGAAATAGAAGAATTCTTGACCAGCAAGTTTATCCAACATTTGATCAATAAATGGCAGCAAGAAATGGTCTTTTCTGGTTACTGCATTTAACTTTCAATAGTCCATGCAAATTCTCCACCTAGTCACAGTACGAGTTGGAACTAGCTCATTTCGGGTGTTAGCCACTACAGTTATACGGCCTTTTTTAGGGACACATTGAACTGGGCTCAAGCATGAACTATCAGAAATAGGGTATACTATGCCAGCAGAAAGCCATTTAAGGATCTCTTTCTTGACTACCTCTTTCATAACCGGGTTTAATCTCCTTTGATGCTCAATAGAAGGTTTGTGACCATCCTCTAATAAAATCTTGTGCATGCACAAAGAAGGGTTGATCCCTTTGATGTCAGCTATGGACCACCCAATAGCTTTCTTGTGGTTTCGCAAGACCCTTAACAGTTTCTCCTCTTGCAACGTGGACAACTGAGAAGAAACAATCACAGGCAATGTAGCAGAACTACCCAAGTAGGCATACTTGAGATGTGAAGGTAAAGTCTTCAACTCCAACACTGGCGGTTCATCAACAGAAGGCTTTAGTGGAGAGCTTAAAGCACTAGTTACATCAAGAGGCTCAAAAGTCTTAGCTTTTTGATAAGGAAATGCTTCAATACTCATCATTTCTGCATATGCTTCTACCTTGACATCAATACTACTTGTTTCTTCAATCAACAATGCTCCCAAGGGATCTTTGGTCAAAGAGTTAATCAACTCCGCTTGCATTGCAGAGTCAATCACATCGATAAAATTACAGTGAAGAGACTCATCTGGAAACTTCAGGGCTTGATTCATGTTGAATATCACCTTCTCATCATTTACTTGCATGGTGATCTCACCCTTTTCTACGTCAATGATGGTTTTTACAGTAGCTAAGAATGGCCATCCCAAAATAATAGGGATGTTCCAATCTACCTCACAGTCTAACACAATGAAATCAGCTAGGAATATGAATTTATCTACCTTCACCAAGACATCTTCTATAACCCCTTTTGGATGTGAGATACTTCTATAAGCAAAGAGCAATGGAACAGTTGTTGGTCTTGCTTCACCTAAATTTAATCGATTGAAAACAGTTAGAGGCATCAGGTTAACACTTGCTCCCAAATCGCATAGAGCTTTTCTATTGAAGTGTTTGTCTATGTTGCATGGAATATAAAAACTGCTCGGATCTCTCAATTTGGGTGGGAGTTTTCTCTGTAGGATGGCACTACAATCTTCAGTAAGGGCTACTGTTTCAAATTCACCAAATCTCTTCTCCTTGGAGAGAACATCCTTGAGAAATTTAGCATACTTAGGCATATGCTCTAGTGCTTCAACAAACGGGATGTTGATGTGTAATTGCTTAAACATGTCCACAAATTTCTTGAACTGGACATCTTCATCTTTCTTCCTAAACCTTTGAGGAAAGGGGAGTGGTGGCATCTATGTAGAAGGAGGAGAAGTTGTCTTCCTTTTTTTATCATCAACCATTTCACCCTCTACATTTTTCCCTCGAACCACATCATTGAGATTTTCTTCTATTTGTTTCCTTTTCTTAGTCTCTTCCTCTTCTACTATAGCACCTTCTTCTGAAAGCTCATTTGTATCAAGGTCAATCACCACACTGTTAGTGATGTCTTTGTTGGTCTTACTCGGCCTCGGAATTTCAGGTAGTTGCCTTCCACTTCTCAAACTGATAGCTTTGCGCTCTTCATTACCATCCCTTTTTGGATTGGGAATGGTATCACTTGGAAGGCTATTTCTTGTGAGTACATTCATTTGTGAAGCCAGTTGACCCATTTGAACCTCGAGATTCTTGATAGCAGTTTCATGGAGAGAGAAGGTTTCCTTATTCTCAGCCCTTACAGATTCTTGATTTGCTAATAACTGAGCAAACATCTTCTCAATTTTGGATTCCTCCTTCTGAGGATCCTGCTGTTGTAGTTGATGTTGTTGTGGTTGGCCATGAAAACCAGGAGGCCCTATTTGTTTAGCACCAGAGGATAATATTTGTGGCAGGTTCAAACTTGGCCCATTTCACCATGAGAAATTTGGGTGATTTCTCAAATTTGGATTGTAGGTTTGAGAGTAAGGGCTTCCTTGTGGTCTTCGCTGCACATTATTCATATAATTGATTGTCTCCAAGGTGTATGGGCACTGATTAGAATGATGTTCCTCATTATAATGGTCACAAGTGTATCCCGGAGCCTGAAGTGCATGAACTCCTGCAGCATTTCCTTTCTTAATCTGCAATTCCAGATTGTCAAATCTCTTAGATATCACTTCAAGTTGCGATGCAATATCTCTTGATGATGAAGAGCTAGGCTCCTTATATCTCCTAGAACTTTGCCTTCTCTTGTTATATTGTTGCATAGTGCTAGACGCCACCTCTTCATACAATTCATATAGCTCATTTACCTTCATCTTTCCAATTCCTCCATTTGAAGCGGTATTCAGTATTGTCACTGTCTGATCATTCAACCCATTCCAGAAGGCTTCCATTAGAACATATTTCTTTTGCTCATGATTTGGACAATTTCTCCACATATCCTTGAATCTTTCCCAAGCCTCATAGAATAACTCATCTGAATACTACTTGAAAGAAAGCAATTCACCCCTTAATGTAGCACGTTTGCCTCTTGGAATAAATCTAGCCTTGAACTTAGATACAAGCTCATCCCAAGTCTTAATGGAGTGTTCTGGCAAAGAATTCAACCACGTCTTCGCCTTGTGAGATAACGACATGGGGAACAATCTCAATGGCAGTGCATCTTTAGTAACCCCAATTTGTTTGAAGTTCTCACAAGCCTCTATAAACTTGGTCAAATGCTCATTCGGATCATCATTAAAATTTCCTTCAAAAGTACCCATCATCCCCAGTAGTTGAATCATAATAGGCTTGATTTCAAAATTCCTAGCTTGAATATCTGGTAGCCGGATACTTGAATGAAAAGTCTGCCCTTCTTTATCCAAATAGTCATCCAGAGTATACATATCATTCTCATCTTCTTCCGCCATGTCTTCTTGCAGTTCTGTTTCAAGTAGTGGTGGTGGAAGTAGCTGGGGTTGTTGCTGAATCTCGGTGTGTTTTTAATTTCTCCTAAACTGGAGTCTTCTTCAGTAACCTCTTCCAAAATAACTTCCAGTCTTCCTCGCATGCGTCAAGGGTTACCTGCGTGTTCAGATCGAAAACAAAAGTATCAAACTTATCAAGAGAAATGAACTAAATGAATACTTCTACTACTACCTATAACTATCACTACAAATGCTAAAAGAAACTTAAGCGTAACCAATCACACAATAAAGACAATCAACCACAAACAATCTCGCCGTTAGTCCCCGGCAACGGTGTCAAAAACTTGTTCACCGATTAGCTAAACCGCAAGCGGACTGGTCGCAAGTAATATAAAAAGTATCGTTCCTTCAGAGACTAAGGCTAGATGAGTTGAAAATCATGATTGTGTTCTTGATTAGGTTAAGTGAGACATATGTTGTAAAAGAGTTTGTGAAATGAAATTAGGAAAGCAATGATTTAAGGCAGTATAAAATCAACTTGACTTTGAAACAATTAAGAGACTAGGGTTATTCTTCACTAAAATACTTTATGAAACTGGATTAATCACTTCTCAAGTAGTGCTTAACAATGATTTTAGTTAGCCGGGGTTTGCAGAATTGATTAAGCTTTTTCAAATTAAAACCAAATGTTTGCAATCACAATTAAAACACAGTAATCTCTTGCATTTGTTTGAAAAGGTTGCACTTTGAAAACCAAAACCCATTTAGTCTATGCTAGGTTAACAGATACATCTCTGTTCTATCAACAAACTGTCTATTTACTGAGTTAAATTTCCGGACTAGTATGTTTTTACCAAAGTTCACAGATTAACTTAACTTTCTCAAGTTAAACTAGTCAAACATTCAATCCAAATGATGGCCAGACATAAGAAAGCATTAAGCTCAAGGTAAAAATAACTGAACATTATCATTAACGCTCAAGAGATAGTAAAACCAAGTCTCAATCCATACAATAGATCAAAATAACCCTAGAAAAACAGATTTAGCTATACATATTAAGTAAAGAACTACAACTATAAGAGTAGCTAGTAGTCATAGCAGAAACAAGAAGGGAAGAAGAAGGAAACCCAAAAAAATCAAGTTACAAGCTTCAAATCTCTTCTAGCTTCAAGCCCAAAGATTCCAAGTCTCCAAAGCTCCAAACTCTAGCAGAGCAAGCCTCCAAAATCACCCCAAAGTCGAAGTGTCTCCCCCAAAACTGAGTATCCCCCTCTATATGCCCTAATTTTTAAGTTACATCATAAAACGCACAGCTGCGAGGGGTTACGCGTTGCTGCGGATTACACAGAATGGCTAGCTATCAGCAGCTTTGGCGCCGCGGCGCATGTGATCATCGGCCGCGGCGGTTTACACCTAACAGGGACACTCCGGGACAGCTTGAGCACCACGGCAGATTTGGTTAGGCATTGCGGTGCCTTACACAGAAATGTACTCCTTCCTCTCTGTTAGAGCCGCCGTGGCATTTGTTCCCATGAGCCGTGGCAGATGGTCTCTTTTTAGCTCTCTACTTCTGGTCTCTATTCCTTACTCGCCTTAGGCTTTTTTCCTGCAAAATTGATTTTCAAACCAAATAAAAGAGAGCTTAAACAAGTTGAGGTATCAATCGTTGATCTAATAGGCAAAATTCAACATGCAATAATATTCAATGATACTTCTACCCTTTTGCTCTTCATCATTGTCATAAGCTTTGTTTGACTTGATAGTTAACTACACAAAAGAAAGCAAATACCAACACGATAAATTGATTTCTTTTAATCCAAACCAAATAGAAAAACAAGAGAAAAAATACAACAAATGCAAAGACTTAGATCCAAACTAGACAAAAACCATACCTAAAATTATCAAAAACAAGAAAAGGATGCCAAAAACCAAATAGAACCACCCAAAAAACAAAAAAACAAAAAAAACCTTAAGGAAAAGAGATCGAAATGACACTGCCATAATATGAACAAGGAAGCTTCTGGATCCTAGCCATCACCACCATAAAGTTTTGCTCTATAACTATTTTCTATGGAATGTTTTGCTCATTGAGGATAAATTTTTAATTAGAGAAGAGTACCTGATTTAAATTTTCATTTATACAATGTATCTTATTATATACTATGTATCTAATTTTCCTTTCCTTATGTTGAGTGTGAATTAATGGATGCCAATGTACAAGGAATTGAGTAATTATGGTATGACATACAGTCAAGAAACCCTTCTATTTTTTCTTTTTGCTAGCAGTCATGAAACCCTTTTAAATGTTTGACAAAATTTTTAAATAAATTTAGTTCTTTAGGTTTCTAATGTTTGTATTCATTTTCAGTCTCTTATGCATTCCCTCAGTTTCTTTTTATAAGATACAAATAATCAAATTATATAAATAAAAATATTAGTTAAAATTGGTTAAAGACAATAAATATGTAAAAAAAATATAACTTATTTTTCAAAAATAACTTTATTTATGGAGAGGGTGAGTGAGATAAAATGAGTATGAAAACTGGAAAAGAGATGAAAGAGAATAATTAAAAGAGACAAAGAGAAAGACATGTTATTAATTGGGATAAAAATTAAAAAATATATCTCGAATGTTCAAACATCTCTATAGCCTATAGAAGGACCTGGATTATTTCAAAAATTGTAACATATGCAAAAAACACCAAATATATGAACAATAAATATCTTTTCACATTTCTTATTATGTTGCTGTCTCGCTGCATTGTTTTACTTCTATATCTCAACAAGTCAACGTACATACTTAAGGACCAAAAAGCATTCACTGTACTTTGAAACTATTCCTACGAAACCATTTCATCATGAGCAAACAACAAATTAGAGATGAAATTTTTATTACTAATTAGTTTAGTTAAGAAAAAATTTCACCAGTGATTAGTGACGGAAGGTTCTGGTTCATGCTAAAACTACGGTTTGAATTCTTAACCTCACGGAGGCACATCAAAATCTTTGCTTTTGATTGACCTTTAATCACGCATTTAGCCTTTGTATGTGTGTCTAAAATTTTAATAAAAATTATTCTGTCGTAAGCACTTGCTATAAGCTAAGATGCGATATTCAAAAGTTATCTTATACACGTGAAGAATTTTCCCTTTTAAATAACCATGATCAATTAACAAATGGAGCACTTTTTTTTTTATTTGGGCTAACAGGTTGAAGAATTGATTGAAAGGATAAAGTCCAAAGTTGGAGATGCAAAAAAAATTGTATGATGAGTGTTAAATATCACTGCACCAACATAATTTCAAAAGTATTATATAATACCTCCGCTCTTTAATATAAGATATAATTTGTAGTTCAAATTGAATTACCAACTATTTAGGTTTAATTTATTTAGAGAATGTATGGGTTTATGTTACAATGTAAGTGCAAAATATATATCAAAATGAATGTATAGTTAAAAAGTATACTTACCAGAATATGTGCTTGCGGTCTATCGTTGATTTGATTGGCAAACATCCTATTCCTGATTCGTACTTCCTCCGTTATTATCCTCAGCTCTTCAACCACCTTCTCTAAGCGCACATGTCTCTATGTGTCATCTTTTATCCTGCACATTGTCATCTTTTCTTCTAGTTAGAGATCCCTAATTAGGGAACCCCAAAGTGAAACCTCCGTTGTGTGATTCCAACTCCATGACTACTTTGTAAAGGTGAATCACCCACTAGAAAAACTCTTTTGCTGTAAAAAAGTAAATTCAATTCAGAGATTTCATAGTTTCATTGCTTTCCAAAATTTCCACCTAACCTGTTTCTTGTAAAGCTGTTTAATTCTCCTAAAAACTCTTAAAATATTTATTTTGGAAAATGTATAAATTGGGTACTAATTATGCTGAGATGATTACTGAAATGGGATAGTAGCTTGACAAACTTCCTCTAGGTATCTACAAATTAAGCTTTCGATTCAAAATATTTGTGCTAAATCCATAGTTTTTTACCATTATTTTTAATCCAGACACTGTTGCAATAATGTCTACTTTGATTTGGTGTCATGGCCAATGAAATAATCATATTAAATTAACAAATGAACCAACTGAAAGGATAAGAACTAAAGTTCAACAAATGAAGAAATAGTTATGGTATTTAGGTGTAAAAACAGAAAAATATCCGTTTGTTGATACTTTTATTAGAGAACCAAATAGGAGGAAATGCCCAAGTTTCTTGCTAAAGCATATGTCAGCCAAAATACTCATTAATTTATTAATATACCTTTGGTATATCGTTGATCTGATAGGCAAAAATCAACATGCTATAAGATTCGATGATACATCCATCCTCTTTGTCTTCATTGTTGTCATAAACTTTCTCTGATTTGATGATTATCTACACAAAAGAAAGCAAATACTAACACAATAAATTGATTTTTCTTAGGTATAGTGTTTGTTTATTTTGGATCTAAATATTTGTATTTGGTTACACACAAAAAAATGGACGCCAAAATCCAAATGGGCCCCCCCAAAAAAAAAAAACTTAAGGAAAAGGTCGAAATGACACCACCACAATATGAACAAGGAAGCTCCTAGATCCTAACCATCACCACTATAAAGACTTAAACCACTACCTCCTAGTTTACCAACCACAAAGCCTTTCATACCAAATCAAAATAAAATTGAAATAGTTGATGACTTTGATTCAAAAGTACCTTCATCATAAATCTAGATCCGAACGATTCACCATCAATTAGTCTATTAGATGATGGATCCTCCACCAACATCAGTGTCCGCACAGAAGAACCCTCAAAAGCCACAAGCCACAAACACAAGCAAAGGAGAAATTTCTCTCACAAAAGGAGAGAGAGAAAAGGAGACTCGATCATTTGCAACATATATAGATAATTGATTCAGTACTCTGCTCCCTCTAAAACATCTCGTGAATGACTTGGAAATAAAACCCTATGACAATTCTGAGCGTGCGGCATGAGAGAGAGAGAGCAAAGAGAGAATTTTCAGTGTCAAGAGAGGAGGAAGGGATGAGGCGGCTGGGGATAGATCAGAGAGGATTGAAGGAGGTCTAAACTAAATGCTAAGAGCAGTGGGTAAATAGTTATAGATAAATCCTAACCATCAAGTTGAAAATAAACCCTAGAGGTTAAAAGATAAGACTAATGAGTGTATTAAAAAAAAAAAAAGACAGCTCTCTTGATTTTTCTATGAAATGTTTTACCCATTAAGGATAATTGTTAATTAGGGAAGAAGAGTACCTAATTTAAATTTTTATTTATACACTGTCTCTAATTATGTACTATACATGTATTTAATTTTCCTTTCCTTATGTTAAGTGTGAATGGACGCCAATAATGTACAAATAATTGAGTAATTATGGTATGACACATGGTTAATAAATCCTTTTAAATGTTTGACCAAATTTTCAAATAATTTTAGGTCTTTAGATTTTTATTGTTTACGTTCATTTTTTTTCTCTGATGCCTTTCCTCGGTTTTTTTTTATAAAATACAAATAATCAAATTATGTAAATAAAAATGTTAATTAAAATTAATTAAACACAATAAATACATAAGAAAAATACAACGTATTTTTCAAAACATTTTTTTATTTATGAAGAATGGTAATAATCCTGATCAACAGATGCAAGCATAGCACCACCAACCGACATGCCCAAATGCTGATTTTAATTTTAATGGACAAAGTCCAAGTAAATTTGTCTCATACATTCTTGTATTGTCTTTTTTATTCGTTATTCATTTATCAATTTGTTCGCACTTTGACAGCAGAAATGCATTAATAAGTGTGAATTGCCATGTATGGTTTCTTTGTAAGGTTGCTTTTAAATAGAGTCATTGTTCGACATTTTTATTCTTAGGAAAAAAATTTAAATGTATAAATATTTTCTTCCATCTCCTATGCCAATACAATCTTATTGCAGTAAAGAGAGTAAGAGATACTAAAAGTTTTATAGCCCAGTGACATAAAGATTCTCTTGTAAGGGAGATTGCGAATTTGACGTCACTTATAATTTTAGGTCGTCAATACCCCTCGAATTCAGGGGGAAAATAGGAAGAGGGGCGCCGGGGGGGCGACAAGAGATGGAAACAAATTGAGGAGAAAAAAATCAATTGGATTTGATTTGACCATCATGATGACTATAATTCTCATTCAAAGTTCACTTGTTGTGATGCGAAGAAACTTTCATCCACAAACACCACCTTCAATTGTTTCAGGACAAAGTTGAACAATTTTCACACGTACAAGAGTAATTTTGAGCCTAGTAAGAAGTAAGAACAAACCCTTTCAAATCATTTACAGCAGAAAACAAACAAATAGATCGATGTCACGTATCAGATCAAGCAAGGCTACGCTAGCCGATAGGACTGTGCAACTCAACCCAATCAACCTTCCTCTTTTTGCCTTTGACTCAGGTTGGTTAAATTTGGCCAGACAAAAACATGGAAGCCATGCTGGATAAACATTCCTACTATTTACTTAAGAACATCATCAGAAAATAAAGCTACAACTTCACATGAGAATGTGCTTTAGGATATTAGAGACCATGGGTCCTCTCAATTGAAAAGACTGATACAGTAGTCGTGTATTGAATTTAGACCATGGAGATCAAAATTGTTTTAGTCTAAATCGCAGTTTTCCCTCTTTATTTTGCGTTTTTTTTTTTGGCAAAGCAAATATGGGAGTCATTGGTTCTCAAATATACTGCCGAGGATGCTGGGAAGCAGAAATTTGTGGTCGGAAACTTCTATAGGTGGGAGATGACCGATGACAAAGACATCAAACTTCAGATCAATGAATATCACAAATTACTGGAGGAACTTCGAGCTGAAAAGATCAATCTTCCTGACGAGTTCATCGCTGGAGTCCTGACTGAAAAACTACCAACCTCATGGAACGACTACAAACAACAACTGAAGCATAAACAGAAACAATTGTCGCTTACCGGCTTGATCACTCACATCATCATTGAAGATACCAACAGAAGGACAATACAAGTAGCAAAAGAGAAAGAGACGGCTGCCAAAGCAAATCTAGTGGAAACAAAACCACGCAACAAGAGGTACGACCCTAACTCAAAGAAACAGAAAAATAAGAAGCCTGATTACAAACCCAAGGGCACTAACTCCAAATTCAAGAAAAAGGGAAATTGTTTTGTTTGTGGGAAACTAGGACATCATGCAGCGCAGTGCAGGAAGAGGGCTAAGGGAAGTTTTCAAAAGGATGAAAATCCTCCCAAGCCAAATGTGAATTTGGTTGAAGGAGATGACAGCGACAATGACGAAGTAATTGCTGCAGTGCTTTCTCAGGCCCTCCTCATCTCTAATGTGAGAAAATGGGTGGTAGATTCTGGGGCTACCAAGCACATATGTGCGAACAAGGAAATGTATACCTCCTTCGAAGAAGGGGAAGATCAAATTTATCTCGCTGACTCCCGAACTACAAAGGTTCAGGGAAAGGGAAAAGTGGTGCTGAAACTCACATCTGGGAAGTCTCTAGTGCTAAATGATGTTTTGTATGTGCCCGATATGAGAGCAAATTTAATTTCTGTGACTCTCTTGGGAAAGGATGGGGTCAAAGTGTCATTTGAGTCTGATAAAATTGTGATGACAAAGAACAATGTTCTTGTGGGGAAGGGTTACTGTAATCAAGGTCTCTTTGTACTGAGTGTTGATATGAATGACAATGCATCTTCTTCTGTTTACTTGGTTGATTCTTATGATCTGTGGCATGCTAGATTAGGGCATATTAATAAAAAATATATCAAAAGATTGCAACACCTTAAATTAATTTCTGAAACTAAAATTAATAATATTGGTAAATGCGAGGTTTGTGTAGAAACCAAAATGACTAAAAGATCACATTTTCCTACACAAAGAGAGACTGAGTTATTGACATTAATACATACTGATTTAGGTGATTTGAAACAAACATAGACTAGAGGTGGTAAAAGATACTATATTACTTTCATTGATGATTTTTCTAGATACACTAAGGTGTACCTGTTAAGAAATAAAGATGAAGCTTTTGAAAAATTTATCTTATATAAGGCAGAGGTAGAAAATCAACTAAGTAGGAAAATTAAAAGAGTTAGATTTGATAGAGGAGGAGAATATTTATTACTAAATGATTTTTGTGAAAAAGAGGGAATAATACATGAAGTAACACCTCCTTACTCACCTGAATCTAATAGAGTTGTAGAAAGGAAAAATAGAACTTTAAAAGAGATGATGAATGCTTTGCTTGTAAGTTCTGGTGCACCTGATAATTTATGGGGTGAAGCTTTGTTATCTGCTTGCTTTTTACAAATAGAATACCTCATAGGAAAACTAACAAAACACCTTATGAGTTGTGGAAAGGTTTTGTACCTAATTTTAAATATTTGAAAGTGTGGGGGTGCCTTGCAAAAGTTTTATTGCCTGATTTTAAGAAAAGGAAAATTGTTTCTAAAACTGTTGACTGTATGTTTATTGGTTATGCTCAACAAAGTGCTGCTTTTCATTTTTTAGTTTTGAATCAAAACACAATTACTGAAACAAAAGATGCTGAATTTTTCGAAAACATTTTTCCATTAAAAGTTGAGCATATTCCCAAAAGTGTTGAAAATCCTTCTGCTTCTTTTCAAGAAAAAACAAATCAAGTTTTGACTAAAGAATTACAAAGAAGTAAAAGACAAAGAAAGGAAACATCTTTTGGAGATGATTTTTACACTTTTTTAGTACAAAATGAACCTAGAAACTTTTATGAAGCAATTTCTTCTCCGGATGCAGAGCTTTGGAAAGAAGCAATTAAAGATGAAATAGACTCTTTAAATAAAAATAAAACTTGGGTTTTGGTAGACTTGCCTTCAGGAGCAAAACCTATAGGTTGCAAATGGGTCTTTAGGAAAAAATATTTTCCTGATGGAACCATAGATAAATACAAAGCGCGGCTTGTAGCTAAGGGTTTTACCCAAAAAGAAAATGTTGATTATTTTGATACATTCTCTCCTGTTACAAGGATATCATCTGTTAGAATCCTTATTGCTTTAACATCAATTCATAAGCTTTTCATTCATCAAATGGATGTTAAAATAGCATTTTTAAATGGTGATTTAGAAGAGGAAATTTATATGGTACAACCTGAAGGGTGTGCTGTTCCTGGGCAAGAAAATAAAGTATGTAAGTTAGTAAAATCTCTATATGGCTTAAAACAAGCACCCAAACAATGGCATGAGAAGTTAGATCAAGTTTTAATGAGTGGTGGTTTCTCTACTGTCGAAGTAGAAAGATGTGTTTATACCAAAATTGTGAATGATGATTGTGTGATTATTTGTTTATATGTGGATGATATGCTTATTTTTGGAACTAGTATGAATGTTGTACTTGAAACAAAAATGTTTCTTAATTCAAATTTTGATATGAAAGATCTGGGTGAAGCAAAAATAAACTTAGGTGTTAAAATCACAAGAAATGAGAATGGTATCTTACTTTCTCAGGAACATTATGTCGAGAAAATACTGAGAAAGTTTGAGCATTATGATGAAACTCCTTTGAGTACCCCTTATGATGCTAGTGTGCATCTAAAGAAGCATAAAGGAGATCCGATTGCTCAATCTATGTATGCACAGATTATTGGGAGTCTGTTGCATTTGATGAATTATACCAGGCCAGACATAGCATATGCTGTGTGCAGATTGAGCAGATATACTCACTGTCCAGGCAGTGAACATTGGGAAGCTCTGAAGAGATTATTACAATATCTGAAGGGTACCATGAATTATGGTATACTATATAGTGGATTTCCCACTGTATTAGAAGGATACAGTGATGCTAATTGGATCTCAGATTCAGACGGGACAAAGTCCACTAGCGGTTATGTTTTTACATTTGGTGGTGGAGCTATCACTTGGAAGTCAGCCAAACAAAGCATCATAACTCGATCTTCGAGGGATTCTGAGTTAGTTGCTATGGAATTGGCTGGTACAGAGGCTGAGTGGTTGAAAAACTTCTTAGCAAATATCCCATTGGGAGACAAGCCAACACCATCAATATCATTACACTGTGATAACCAGGCAGCAATAGCCACGGCCAAAAATAAAACATTTAATGGTAAAAGCAGACACATTCGATTGAGACACAATATTTTAAGGCAGCTGCTAAAGGACGAGGTGATCTCAATCGATTTTGTAAGGTCAGAAATGAACCTAGCGGATCCATTAACAAAACCCCTAGGGAGGAAACAAATTATTGAAACATCGAGGGAATGGGACTAAGGCCAGTATGATTACGACAGCGATGGCAACCCAACCTTTGTGATTGGTGATCCCATGAAGAAGGTTCAATGGGTAAGAACAAGTCGCTCGTTAGTACTGCTAGCACTAAACCATAATTACTAGTCCCTTCCTATGATGTGCGAGAAAGTGCTAGATTGCATGTTGGAGGGTTGAGCAAAGCTCTTAATGATTTCAAATCCTACAGGATGGTGTATTCAGTGCAGGTACACTTAAATGATATCACCTCTACGAATGTGGAGTGGGGCCGCTCCTATGAGATCATGGCAAAATCTCTAGAGCATTTGTTATGCACCAGGCACGCGCACGGCCGTTATAACGGGCAAAACTGTCGTTAACAGCGGAAATGTGGGGGTATAATCTGACTTTTAATGCCTCTGGTACACGCCGAAGAGATGACAGCTCATAGAAGCAGGCTTCACTGGCATCTCTGTGTACTAAGTGTTATCGGTCTAGGTCTAGTTCATAGTCGCAAGAACCACTAGATACAATGGTTATACCCATGTGTGTAACTCTGGCTCTTTATTTGACACATGTGGGGGATTATTGTGAAAACATTGCAATGTGTGTCAAATAAAGTCCCACATGGGAAAGATGAGAAGAAGACTAAGTGTATAAATGAGATCAAACATCCTTGGGGGGTAAGTGGGCCAAGAGGAAAGTGGGCCTCGCGCACACAACAACGGGCCACCAGGAGGGAAACGCAGTTGAAAACTGGCGATTCCCCCCCCTGCGCGTGAATTAGACGTGGCAACGCTTCATTTTACAAAAAATATTTTAAACCTTTGTTAAATTTTTTTAATAAAATTTTTCTTACCAGAAAAGTCTTATTTTGGACTTGTTAAAAATAAAAAGGCTTGCCGTCTTGTTTTGTGGCCGACCGGACGCGTCCTGTGGAGTGCTTTTGAACGTTGAGTGCACCAACGTTTAGATCGTCCCGTGTCTAGCGGAACCTTGCGTCGTTTCCGTCACACCTGTTCGGCAAAACGGAGGGACACGTTCTCCGGTAGGGTGGCCATTCGCGTCTATATAAGGGATTGTCCAGATAGCGTGAGACTATCCCTCGTCCCTCCTCTTCCTCTTCTCTCCCTTTGTGTTCTTTGTTACAGTTGCTTTCGCTGTTTTGCCACCTTGCTTTGCAGGAAGGGTTCGTTTGATCCTGGGGAGTGCCGCTGCCTGTTACACTGAGGGGTTGCGGAATATCTCTCAAGGACAGTGTCCTTGCGACGCGACTCGAACCGGATTTTGCTGTTCCTCCTTTGCTGCCGCCAACAACAAACCCATACATTTCTTAAATAGTTTGTAATTCAATTTGAACTGCAAACTAAATTTTATATTAAGGAGCAGAGGTAGTATAATACTTTTGAAATAATGTTGGTATAGTTTGTAGATAAATCACCAGCGATATTTAACACTCATCATACAATTTATTCTGCATGTGCAACTTTGGACTTTATATCCTTTCAATAAATTCGTCACATGTTAGACCAAATGAAAAATTCTTCATTTGTTAATTGATTATAGCTATTTAAGATTATGTTCGTACGAAGGCCATGGGATTAGATCGAAGGACAATGCGGCTACTTATTGCGGCAGTAGTGATTTATTAACTAAAAATTAAAGAATGGTTAAAACAAATGATTTAGTTTTATTTTGAATTGAAAAATTAATGGACATCTCTCCGAAATTCTAAAGCTACTCTACTACTTCAATAATCCTGATAGTATGTTTGGTATAAGGAAAATGGAGGGGAGGAAAATTTTTAATAAGTTTAATTTGAAAAATTGAAAAACTATTAAGGTTATAAAATTTTAATAAAGACAATATATAAGATAAAGGGTTAAGAAAAATTAATTAAAAAATCTTAATATCGTTTCTTCAATATTTTAAATCGAACTTATTAAAAAATTGTTCTCTATCCTTTATTTCTGTTGTTCCAAATAAAGCTAAGTTACTATATAAATTGGTGCATATATGCTTTCCTCAAATATGTTTGGTTTTATATTGATGCAAAGCTTATTTAAAAAAAAAACATAACAAATGAGCAATGCCTCATTATGTGAATTAAACAAGATCAATATTTGTTAATTTAACCCCTCCCGGTCAAAGAATATTCTTTAATTTATTACTGAATTAATATAAAGGCACCTATAGGAGTAAATTGTGTTACTCCTCCAAAGGCATACATGTTTGCCCATGAAGGTGATAATGGAGCAATCCTATGAGAGTAATGGTGGGGAAAAAAAATATTTTTTAAAGGTTGAACTAACTTGTACTTTTTTCTTGTGTTACAGCGTTGGTTTTTTTGGGTGAATTACAAGCTAAATATAGTCTCTATCTCATCAACTGTTAGTTTTTCTTTCTTGAAACAATTATGAAATCCATCAATTAAAAAAAGACTAGCAGTTATTTAAACAGAATAGCTGACAGAGGAAAATTTGCAGAATGGTAAAAATAAAAAAATCATTAATTTATTGACCTTCATTCCATTGACAAATTCAACATAACAATACCGAACAATGACTTTATTTGAAAACAACTTGCAAAGAGAACAATAAAACTCAACAAATTTCATATTGATACATTTCTTCGGTCAAACTACCCTTACCCCTTGCTTGGATTGAGAGAAAATTAGAGAGGAAAGAAAACTAGAGAGAAAAACATGAGGGGAAACAAGTTTTCTCTTGCTTGGATAGGAGAGAAAATGTAGGAGGAAAGAAAAGGGGAGGAGAAAATAAGGTGGGTTCCATGCCTCATTTTCTCTCCAAATTTTCTCTCCATATATGGAGAGATTTGGAAAGGAAAACAAGACTTCCATGAGTACCCCTCATCTCTCTTCCTCTCCATATTTATTTTCTTTTATTATATTTAAAAAGTTATTCGCTTTTTTTTCATCTTAAAACAATATTTTTATTAAATAATTTGGTTTTAAAATATAATAATCTGAAAATATATACAAATCAAATAACTTGATTTTAAATTATTTGATGATGGTAATGTTAGTATAATTTTTTTATTGTAATATTTAATTTAATTTAATTGTAAATATGATATATTTTGATAAAGACATTTTAGTCATTTAGATATATGTTAATTTTCTTTCCTCTCTATTTTCTCTCTTCCATCCAAGCAAGAGGGATGATCACAACTTTCCTCTAATTTTTTCTTCTCTCTATTTTCTCTCCTCTTATTTTCTTTCCTCTCAGCTTTTCTTCCCATCCAAGCAGAGCATTAATCTCAAGGAACAAATTAAATTAATAAATGAATAACGAATAAAAGGAAAATACAAGAATTATTATGTTAGATAAATTTCTTCCTTGGACAATTAAAATCAACACTTGGGCATGTCGGTTGGTGGTGGTAGCATCTGTTGGTCAGGATTGTTACCATTCTTCACAATGAAAGTCATAGCCATTCCCCATGTCACGTGACGCTCCAAATGACAATGCATGAACCAAACACCTACATATCCGAACCAAATATGTATAACATATATTAATCTTTAAGATTTGAAATATTATGTTGCTCGTGGGCGGGAGTAAATGTAAAATATATACCTGGATTGTCAGCAGTGAATCTAATGGCGACCCAACCATTTTTGGGTATGGTCACAGTGTTTTGATAGGGAGGATCAACAAGGTTGTAATTCAAAGGATCCTTTTGCTCGTCAAAGTTTCCGAATCCCCAGCCTACGACATAGAAACTATATCCATCCAAGTGAATAGGATGTTCTGTTCCAGTAAGCACATTAGTTCCCTGAAGAACAAGCTCCACCGTGGATCTGTACTCAAGGACCTTCACCTCCGTGCCCACTGATGGAGTCAACAAGAACTGAGGCAAATCATTTCCTGTAAAATCAAAGTTCAATGGCGGCATATCTGGGAACTTGTCCCCATAAACGCCACTAACGTTGTTATAGTAAGCCTGCAAGATGTTAGCCCCAGGAGGCAATTGGAAGCTGATATTGTTCATACTGGCAGCAAGACGATTGCCATTAATTGGACCAGCACATGCTGAACCATTCTTACATGGTAAGGTGTTCACAGACACTGTGTAGAAAAGCTTGGTGCTTATTTCTAATGGCACATCAATGGGGTGGTTCTTGTCTGCTAAGCTTTTCAATTGGCTCAGTTGCTCGGTAGTTGCGATGGTGTCGTTTGAGTTTGGAAGCAAAGGCATGGAAGGGACTGTTGAAGTTGGCATATTTTGTCTGCTTCGTTTGTATTGAAGGATGGCAGTGGTGTTTAAAGGGCTAAAAAGGACATTAGGAGAACTGGAATATGCTTTGGCAGCCATGTAATAGCGATCTATTGGTTGGTTTGCTTCTAATAGAACATCCATAGTCTGACCAGGTGAGATTGTGATGTAATCTACTTTCACGGGCTTTATGTAGCTTCCATCTGTCCCCACCACTGTCAGTTTATGATTGGCAATTCCAAAGAAGAGAACTTGTTCCAGTGCTGCATTGATCACTCGAAGCAGATAGGTCTTGCCATGTCGAACACTCAGCTTGAATGTTTCTGCCATAATTATATTACTAGCTTTAATTAATATTCATAAGAGAATCTGCATATGAATAGTTGTTCAAAAAAGCACAATTTTGGACCTCCAGACATTAAACACAAGCGTCAAGATGCAATTAACGTCACTGCTATTTTGCATTTAATCTCATCTCAGAGGGTCATTACTTGGAAATATTGACGTTAAACTGAATTATTATCTATCATCTTCATGAGAACGTACCTCGAATGTATAGTGCCTTACTGCATAGGAACCTAGGACGTTATTGAGGAACAAAACTCCTAATATCTGCAAGATCAATATTACTGAGATTTTCATGACAGCGTCTGAACCAAGAAATGCCCGAAGAAAGAGTTGATCTCCACAGATTACTGGAGTTTCTGTTTGTTTCTTCAAGAAAGGCTTGCCCTCTCTCTCTCGATTAATATTGCTGCGCCTCTTTGGTAGTTGGGGAAAAGCTCTGATATATATTGTTTTTGTGTGATTGATGATGATACATACAGTGTTGTGAGAGGCTTTGACATGAACATAATTACGCGTAAGAATACTTTTCCATTTGTGTGGCTTGTGCTTTTCAGCTTAAATTTGTCCAAGTCTCTCTATCGCCAGGTCTTTCTCAAAATATTCTTTCTGATATAAACGAGCTACTTGGTCATCACAAAACGAGGTGTGCTTAGTTTGGTGTGGAAATTGCAATACACTCACGGATAACGAAACAAAGTTGAACAAGTACATGTGCGTAGTTTGGAAGTTTCTTTGGATAAGAACAAGTTCATGCATGGTTTTGCAATAAAATATTGAAAGGTCAATTCTTCATTATTTCTCAGTGTCTTTAATAAATGATGAAAATCCAAAAGCCACAAATGTAGAAAGTCAAAGCGTAAATAAATAAATACACGAAAGCCACCATCGGGTCAGATAAGTAATTTTAAAAACACCAGTTTATTGATTTCATTGACCCACGTTGGTCCAGCGTTGGCTACCCAGATTCCTTTCAATCATTCATAAAGTTAAATATTCCCCCGTTTACTATTAACTACTCCCATTCATCATCATTATGGAAATTCTGACGTACCCATCCTATGTATGAGACAGAGAAAGAAAGTTCTTTTTTTAGTCTTATTTATAAATTATTCCATTAAATTCTTAATATATATATATTGTTTTATTTTTTTATTTATTATAGTATAGATAGTTTTTTTTTAAATGTGTATATATTAAATAGTAATAAAGTTAAAAAGTTGTTATATTTTAAAGAACAATTAATACAGTTTAAAGTTTTCTTAATTTGTATGAAATATATTAGAAGTGTTCTATAGATAGAACCAAAAAAGTATTCCATGATAGAATATGTTTTTTTATAACAATAATAGAATGTGTTTGTCTCCTAAATTTATAATTTTTGCCCCCTAATCTCCCTCTATTAATTGCACATTTTGGGTTGACAAAAAAAAAAGTTACACATTTTGGGGGATGTTTTCCTTTAGGAAAGTGATTTCAAATGCAGATGATTCCAAAGAAATAATCTAGAAGAGCAACATAAATTTATTACAAATAAAATAACTTAACTAATATTTTTAAATATTTGCAAAATTAGTTACTTAGGTCCAACGCTTAAAATCGGAGATGATATGTTTTTTAAAAAAGAACTGTTCTATGTTTCATAGCTGTCTTCCCACCGGCCCATAAATGATGAAACATGCAAAAGAATTGACCACCTTTTCATATTTGAAATCATGAACTTGTTCCCATACGAAGATTCGAAGTTACAAAATGCCATTTGAACCAAGAATATACTACCTCTGTCCTAATTATAAGAGTTAGTTAACTAATTTGATGAGATTAAAAAACGAAGTTAAGTTAGTTATTTATAATAAATAGGTGTTGTCTTTCCTAAAATATCCTTGCTAGTCAAGTGTATTAGCTAGAACTACCATTGTTAAAAGAACTACATTAGGAAAAAATACATAAATATAAGAGACAAAGTGAATTGAGGTTTTATATTTAGAACCAAAATAAAAGTCAAACAAGGTCTTATATTAAAGACCGAAGTTAGTATAATATAACTTGGTATTGGACAGCTCAAATGTATTATAGTACCTTCTAAGTTTGTCAACTCCAAGATCTAAAAATTCACAGAGGAAATTGAGCCAAAGACTCATGAGCCTCCAAGCTATATTAGTTCCATCGCTGATTAGTGACTTTCTTATACAATTTCTTGGTCGGCCGCTGGCTGCCGCGGCTGGTGCATTCGGATGTAGGCTGCGACCGGTATGTCATAAATTTGAGCCGCACACGTTTTTGAAAGTAAAGTATATTTTTAATTCTTTATTATATATAAGATTTTAATTTAATCACTTAACTTTAAAAGAACCCTAAAATTATTAACAAAAAATATGATGTGGAGATTTTAAATGTTAATAAAACATTCTCAAATACTATACTAATAAGTTTAATTTTCAAAACAATCATGATTGTTATAAAAAATATCATTTAATATTAGGAAAAAAAAACTACTGCTTTTATTTTTATTTTAAAATAACACATTATTTCTTTTGTTCATAAAAATACTACCCCCAGTCCTTAATACATAAAAAGATGTATAATTAATTTAGGAATATTAAAAAAATTAATTAAATTGGTTATTTATAATAAATATATATTGGCTTTCTTGAATTATCCTATTTAATCATTTGCTTTAAAATGACCCCTTGTTCAAAAAAATCCCTTACAATTAGTAAGTATATTTTAGAAAAAAAATTATAAATTTGAAAGAAAAAATTGATTGAAGTAAACCAAATTTGATCTAACTCTTCAAATACTAAAACCTATGGCGAGCAACGTGTTGTTTGATATAACAGCTCTAACTTTTGTCAAAGAGAATATTTTGATAAGGACGTAGGCACAGAAATTTGAAAGATCATGCTCATGATGAATTAAAATCCCCCAAGACAGTAGCAAAACAAGATTGAATATTCTATATTCTTACGCGTAATCATGCTGACGTCAAAAGCCTCTCATCAAAACTACCCACACTCCTTTCATTTTCATTTTGAAAATGTCCTTGTCTAAAACTAAAATGTTCCTTTTCTATTCTGAAGCTAACAGTTGTGTTAATTTTTAATTTATTATTGGCTTCACTAAAAAATTATGAATTGATTTTTCTTATGAACATATTTAATATAAGTTGTGTTCAGGCCACTTATGTAAGTGTGTCACCATTCGAGGTTTTTGAGTAGCTTGATTCTTGTAATAAATTTTATATTGGTAAAAATTAATCACTAATTCCCTATAATTTTACCTCATTTTTAATTAATTTCTTATAGTTTTTCATTTTAACTGGGTTCTCATAGTTTTCTTAATTCTAAGTATTGGCCCAGCGCGCCAGACTCATAATTTGTTAATTTGTAAGAGGAAAGATGTCAATGCGGCTCTCACATATGCATGAAACTCCAATAATTTTGCCACCCAGATCTAAAAAAATCGAAATTACATATGATATATAGATACAAGGAGACAATTATGAGTATAATAATTTATTTTTATGCTGATAATAAATAAATTTTATTTCATCGTTTTATTTTTAAAAAAGCCTATATTTTTACTTTATATATTGTGCCGACTTACACGTCACCATCTACGCAAGTCCTAATTAACAAATTATGAGCATAGATATGAATAGCTACAACTGAAGAGACGGTAAGGAACTCAGGATATTCAATAAAAAATTATTTAAACCTTATTAAAAATTAAGTGAAATTAAAGCGAAAATAATAGGTGAGAGGCGACGCATGCCTCTGGTAATCAATGTATAGATGACACATTTGATTAAAGCTATGAAGATCAACTATTACCTCTTGTTCTTCATACAGTACAGGAACTAGTTGACTAATTTAAACAGATTAAGAAAATTAGGTAAATTAGTTATTTATAATAAATAGGCATTGTCTTTTCTAAAATACCCTTGCTAATTATGTACATTAGCTAGAATTATCATTTAATAAAATATTTAATATGTACAACTACTACAAAGATTATTTTTTTAAAAAAAAGATAAATATAAGAGACAAAGTGGATTAGGATCTTACATTTAAAACAAAATTGAATATCAAACTAGCTCTTATATTAATGACAAAAGTAGTATTATGCATGTTAATTATTATATTTAACTAGCGAACCTCTATTCTAACTTAATTGGATGTTCAAATTTTGCGACATAAGTTGATGAATGATTGAAAAGAATCTTGGTTAGATGCCATCTTTGAAGGATGAACAATTATGAATGTTAATAATAAATTGTTTTTTAATTAGTCGACTGGATCACAATAATATTCAAATCGTTTCTGGTGAATTTATTTAGCCATTCTTTGACTTGTTATGTCCGTGGGGTTTTGGATTTTCATCATTTATTACTTATATTTGTTAGCCCACAAATGAAGAAAGATTCAAAAGAATTGACCACCTTTGCATATGTGAAAAACCACGAACTTTTTCTTAAGTAAAGAAGCTTCCACATATGTCGCAATTCCACTTTAACTTAATTAAGCTAGAATCTATATAACAAACTATTTGATACCACAGCAAGTTTTTTTTTTTAATTTTAATGAAACTAATAATCTGGCAGTGTTTTTGAAATTAGTTGACCGTATATTATTATTCAAATTGGCTTCAGTGTATTTATTGTATTGTATTGTTTAGCCTTTGACTTTTTATATTAGAGGGTTTGGGATTTTCATCACTTATCATATATATGTGTATGTATTCTAAGAAGCTGATTTTTCCCTGTTATACGCCTGGTGCTTGTAAAAAAAAAAAAAAATTTAGCTGGCTTTTCCATCAACCCACAAATGAGGAAACATTCAAAGAATTGACCAGGATTTTATAATCGAAAACAAAGCACAAATTTGTTCCTTTATATCAAAACGGCTCTCCCTCTCGCTCTCTCTCTCTCTCTCTCTCTCTATATATATATATATATATATATTATAAACTGGACAGGCCAGGAAATGATTGGATTTTATTAGAGAAGTTCAAATCAAAGAAATTGACCTTTCAATATTTTATTGGAAACCATATGCATGAACTTGTCCTTGCAGAAAGAAACTTCCAAACTGCGTATACTTGTTCAACTTTGTTTCGTTATCCATAATTATTATGCAATTCTCACTTTAAGCTGCGTTAAAATCACAAACTATTCTACGCATAACAGCAAGTTCTGTAATGACCAAGTAGCTAGTTTATATCAGAGAGAATATTTTGAGAAAGACCAGGTGATAGAGAGACTTGGACAAATTAAAGCCCAAAAGCACAAGCCACACAAATTGAAAAGTATTCTTACGCGTAATCATGTGCATGTCATAGCCTCTCGCAACACTATATATATACCTGCATGTTCACTTCAAACATCATCAATCACACAAAAACAATACATATCAAAGCTGTTTCTCAATTACCAAACAGGCGCCTCAATATCAATTAGCAGAGAGAGGGCAAGCCTTTCTTGAAGAAACAAACAGCAACTTTACTAATCCGAGGAGTTCAACTCTTTCTTCAGCCTTTCTTTGGTTCAGAGACATTGTCATGAAAATATCAGTAATATTGGTCTTACAGATATTAGGAGTTTTGTTGCTCAACAACCTCCTAGGTTCCTGTGCAGTAAGACATTATACTTTTGAGGTACGTTCTCATATGAAGATGATGATTCAGTTTAACTATACATATGTATCCACGTAATTACTCTCTGAGATGAGATTATATATCAAAAATATACCTGGTAACTTGCATCTTGACGCTTGTGTTTAATGTGTGCAGATCAAAGACACTTCATACACAAGACTTTGCAGCACCAAAAGCATATTGACAGTGAATGGGCAGTTTCCAGGACCAACGTTGTACGTGACCAAAGGTGAAACCATCATTGTTGATGTCTATAACCAAGCCAACGAGAGCATCACTATCCACTGGTACATTTATCAAATTCAAACGAACCAAATTCTACTTCATTTTCTGCATCTCTAAGAGATATTTAATTTATTAAAGGTTCGAAATTATTGATTGGCAGGCATGGAGTGAACCAGCCGAGATATCCATGGTCGGATGGTCCTGAATTTATCACTCAGTGTCCAATAAAACCAGGTCACAAGTTTAGCCAAAAGGTCATATTTTCTGAGGAGGAAGGCACTCTGTGGTGGCATGCTCACAGTGACTATTCTCGAGCTACAGTTCACGGCGCTATTGTCATCAAACCCAAGCGTGGAACTAACTACCCATTTCCAAAGCCACACGCTGAAGTTCCCATTATATTAGGTATCGAATCTCGTAATTATATATTATTTGAGAACTCAAGTTTTTAATATTTTTAGCGAAAGAAGGATAATGAGAGATAAAAGACACAACGGTAACACAGAAAGAGAGAGACATGATTCAAAATGACTTTGTATCATTTTCCATGTTTTGAACAGCGCCACTGTAAGGGGTATATATACGGATAACTATTCTAGAATATTCCTAGGGCCAGCTGTAAGCAAACATGTGCTGTGAGTTACAATTTCAATTTTCACGAGTGTTGCTATGTTTGGGCTTCAGGAGTGTACGTCTTGGGCTGCTGTTTGGTGATAGATGTAATTGGGCTTGTCGGTGTTCTAACAAATATAAACTTTCAAAGACCATAACTTAACTATAAACTTGTGAATTGTATAAATGCAGGAGAATGGTGGAAACAAGATATCGTTCAGGTTTACAATGACTTTCGTGCAAGCGGAGGTGACCCCGTGGTGTCTGACGCTTTCACCATTAATGGCCAACCTGGTGATACTTATCCATGCTCCGATTCTGGTAATTATAAATACAAAAATATGCTTTTTTGAACAACTATCCATATGTTGGTTCTCTTGTGAAACTTAATTAAAGTTGGTAATATAATCATGGGTATTTGTAATCATGGCAGAAACTTTCAAGCTGAATGTTCGACATGGCAAGACCTATCTGCTTCGAGTGATCAATGCAGCACTGGAACAAGTTCTCTTCTTTGGAATTGCCAATCATAAACTGACAGTGGTTGGGACAGATGGAAGCTACATAAAGCCCGTGAAAGTAGATTACATCACAATCTCACCTGGTCAGACTATGGATGTTCTATTAGAAGCAAACCAACCAATAGATCGCTATTACATGGCTGCCAAAGCATATTCCAGTTCTCCTAATGTCCTTTTTAGCCCTTCAAACACCACTGCCATCCTTCAATACAAACGAAGCAGACACAATATGCCAACTTCAACAGTCCCTTCCATGCCTTTGCTTCCAGACTCAAACGACACCATCGCAACCACCGCGCAACTGAGCCAATTCAAAAGCTTAGCAGACAAGAACCACCCCATTGACGTGCCATTAGAAGTAAGCACCAAGCTTTTCTACACAGTGTCTGTGAACACATTACCGTGTCAGAATGGTTCAAAATGTGCTGGCCCAAGTGGTGATCGTCTTGCTGCTAGTATGAACAATATAAGCTTCCAATTGCCCCCTGGGGCTAACATCTTGCAGGCGTATTATAACAACGTTAGTGGTGTTTATGGGGACAACTTCCCAGATATGCCGCCATTGAACTTTGATTTTACAGGAAATGATTTGCCTCAGTTCTTGTTGACTCCATCAGTGGGCACAGAGGTAAAGGTGCTTGAGTACGGATCCACGGTGGAGCTTGTTCTTCAGGGAACTAATGTGCTTACTGGAACAGAACATCCTATTCACTTGCATGGATATAGTTTCTATGTCGTAGGCTGGGGATTCGGAAACTTTGACGAGCAAAAGCATCCTTTGAATTACAACCTTGTTGATCCTCCCTATCAAAACACTGTGACCGTACCCAAAAATGGTTGGGTCGCCATAAGATTCACTGCTGACAATCCAGGTATATATTTTACATTTACTCCCTCACAAGCAATATTTCAAATCTTAAAGATTAATATATGTTATAGATCTTATAGATTAATCCTATTTGGGTTGGATATGTAGGTGTTTGGTTCATGCATTGTCATTTGGAGCGTCACGTGACATGGGGAATGGCCATGACTTTTATTGTGAAGAATGGTAACAATCCGGACCAACAGATGCTACCACCACCAACCGACATGCCCAAGTGTTGATTTTAATTTTAATGGAAAAAGTCCATGGAAGAAATTTGTCTAACACATTAATTCTTGTATTTCCTTTTATTCGTTATTCATTGATTAATTCAATTTGTTCCTCGAGATCAAGGGTAGTTTGACAGCAGAAATGTATTAATGAGTGCGTGAAATTCGTAGAGTCATGTTTCGTTCCGTTTGTAAGAATATTGCTTTCAAATAAAGTTATTGTTCGATATTGTTATGTTGAATTTGTCAGTGGAATGAAGGTCAATAAATTAATGATTTTTTTTAACATACTGCAAAATTTTCTCCTCCGTTAGTCATCCTATTTAAATAACAGCTAGTCTTTTTTTTTAATGAATTTCAGTATTATTCCTTAAAAAACTAGCAATTGATGAGATAGAGGCCATATGTAACTTGTAATTCACCCAAAAAACTAACGCTGTAACATGTGATCATCATAAGTGCATTAATTTATACCAAACAACTTATTTTATTTTAATTCTTTCTATCATTCTGATGAAACAAGTTAATTCAACCTTAAAATTTTGTATTATTTTTGACAGGTGACATGTAGTTCCACCATATATTACTGTCATAATGAGGCATTGTAGTTCCACCATACATTACTGTCATAATGAGGCATTGTTCATTTGTTATTTTGGAGGAATGTTAAATTCAGTAAATTAAAGAACATATTGGTTGTTTAATTCACACAATGGGTCATTGTCCATTTGTTATGTTTTTATAATCTATGCATCAATATAAAGCCCACCATATTTCAGCAGGAAATTACAAGTTATGCACCAATTGCTAGAGTAACATTGGTCTATTTAGTATGATCGAAATGGAGCGGAAATAGGAAAATTTTAATGGATTCTCATTCAATGCTCGTTACAACAATGAGTACTATGTGCTTATTATTATAATTGTATCTAGACTATTCAAAATTTAGTGTGAATGGTTCACATTTAAAATTTTTAGTATACAATTTTTTGAATAATTTTGTTGGGAAAATGTTGGCTATGAGACTATTTTTATTTTG
Source organism: Neltuma alba (assembly GCF_004799145.2). Taxonomy (NCBI): domain Eukaryota; kingdom Viridiplantae; phylum Streptophyta; class Magnoliopsida; order Fabales; family Fabaceae; genus Neltuma; species Neltuma alba. The sequence goes on from NW_021635167.1 coordinate 248,741, forward strand.
AATTCTGTATCTATTAAAATAAAAAATAATTAAAATGTATGAAAAATTTATATTCAATATGCACCATTCAAAATTGATCTGAGTGATCCAAATTAAGATAAGCACTCCATGTTAATCATTGTAATGAGCATAGAATGTGCTCCTAATTTCAAAGTGTTCGATTTAAAAAATTAAAGAAAAGATATTAAAAGCTTGTAATTAATTTTTTCCACCCATTTTAGCTTACATCTTCTTTTTATTAAAATTTTATTACCCCATTTTTTTAATTTTTCAAATTGAATTCATTGAAATTTTTTCTCCTCCCCATCTTGCTCGTACTAAACATACTATATTATTGAAGTAGTATAGTAGCTTTAGGATTTCGAAGAGATGTCCATTGATATTTCAATTCAAAATAAAACTAAATCGTTAGTTTTAACCATTCTTGATAGTTAACAAATCACTACTGCCGCAATAACTAGCTACATTATTATTCAATCTAATCTCATGGCCTCCGTTTGAACATAATTTTAAGTAACCATAATCAAATAGCAAATGAAGACTTTTTTATTTCGGCTAGCAAGTGAAGAATTGATTGAAAGGATGAAGTTCAAAGTTGGACATGCACAACATATTGTATGATCAGTGTTAAATATCACCGGTGATCTATCTACAAACTACACCAACAGTATACTTATCTGGTTCTTAATATATATAAGACCTAGTTTGTGGTTCAAATTGAATTACAAACTACTCAAGTTTAATCAATTTAGAGGATGCATGGGTTTGTGTTACAATGCAAGTAAAAAGTATATCAAATGAATGTACATTTAAAAAGTATACTTGTCAGTATGCATGCTTTTGGTATATCGTTGATTTGATCAAGAAGCATCCCATCCCTAATTTGTACTTGCTTCGTTGTTGTCCCCAGCTCTCCAGCAACCTTTTCTAAGCGTATATGTCCCTATTTATCGTCTTTTCTCCCACGCCTTGTCATCTTTTCTTCTAGTCAGGGATCCCTCTTAAGGGAACCCTGAAGTATAGCCTTATGTGATTCCAGCTCCATGACTGCTCTGTAAAGCTGAATCACTCACTAGACGAACTCTTTTTCTGTTAAAAAAAAAAAGAAAACAAAAGAAAAAAGAGAGAAGCAAATTCAATTAAGAGATTTCATAGTTTCGCTGCTTACCAAAGTTTCCGCCAAACCTGTTTCTTGTAAATTAGATTAATTCCCTCCACAACTCTTTTATAAAAAAAAAACCCAATTATCTTAGAAAATGTATAAATTGGGTACCAATTATGTTCGCATGATTACTGAAATAGGATAGCTGCTTGACAGAATTCCTCTAGATATCCACAAATTAAGCTTTCCATTCAAAATATATATTTACGCTAAATCAATAGTTTTTACCATTATTATCAACCACTGTAGCAATAATGACAACATTATTTCATTTGATCTCATGGCCAATGAAATCGCCATATTTGATTAACAAATGAACTATACTGAAAGGATAAGAACCAAAATTGAACAGATGAAGAAATAGTTATAGTATTTAGATGTAAAAACAAAAAAAAATCCATTTGTTGCTACTTTTATTAGAGAATCAGATAGGGAAAAATACCTAAGTTTCTTGCTAAAGCATATATCAGCCAATACAGTCATTTATCAACATACCTTTGGTGTATCGTTGATCTGATAGGCAAAATTCAACACGCAATAATATTCAATGATACTTCTACCCTTTGCCTCTTCATCATTGTCATAAGCTTTGTTTGACTTGATAGTTAACTACACAAAAGAAAGCAAATTCCAACACGATAAATTGATTTTTTTAATCCAAACCAAATAGAAAAACAAGAGAAAACATACAACAAATACAAAGACTTAGATCCAAACTAGACAAAAACCATACCTAAAATTATCAAAAACAAGAAAAGGATGCCAAAAAACCAAATAGAACCACACACAAAAAAATTAAGGAAAAGGGATTGAAATGACACTGCCATAATATGAACAAGGAAGCTTCTAGATCCTAGCCATCACCACCATAGAGACTTAACCATTACCTTCCACTTCATCAACCACAGAGCATTTCATGCGAGATCTAAATAAAATTGAAATAGTTGATGATTTTGATTTAAAAGTACCTTCATCATAATTCTAATTAGTCTATACGGATCCTCCACCGACATCACCATCCACACACACACACACACACACAATCCTTGAAACCCCTCAGCCACAAACCCAAGCAAAGGAACAATTGCTCTCACTAAAGGAGAGAAAGGAGCAAGACTCGATCGTTTGTAACGTAGACAATTAATTCAGTACTCTCTTCTCTCTAAAATATCTTGTCAATGACTTGTAAATCAAACCCTACAACAATTGTGAGGGTGCGGTGTGTGAGAGAGATAGAGAGAGTAGTTTTTAGTGTTAAGAGAGGAGGAAGAGGGATGAGGCGGCTAGGGCTAGAGAGGATTTAAAAAGGTTTAAAATAGTTATAGAGGTTAAAGTATAACACTAAAAAGAAAAGTTCTCTTGAGTTTTCTATGGAATGTTTTGCTCATTGAGGATAATTTTTAATTAGAGAAGAGTACCTGATTTAAATTTTCATTTATACAATGTATCTTATTACATACTATGTATCTAATTTTCCTTTCTTTATGATGAGTGTGAATTAATGGATGCCAATGTACAAGGAATTGAGTAATTATGGTATGACATACAGTCAAGAAACCCTTCTATTTTTTCTTTTCGCTAACAGTCAAGAAACCCTTTTAAATGTTTGACAAAATTTTTAAATAAATTAAGATGTTTAGGTTTCTAATGTTTATATTGATTTTCATTCTCTTATGCATTCCATCGATTTCTTTTTATAAGATACAAATAATCAAATTATATAAATAAAAATGTTAGTTAAAATTGGTTAAAGACAATAAATACGTAAAAAAAAATATAACTTATTTTTCAAAAAATAACTTTATTTATGGAGAGGGTGAGTGAGATAAAATGAGTATGAAAACTGGAAAAGAGATGAAAGAGAATAAGTATAAAAAGAGACAAAGAGAAAGACATGTTATTAATTGGGATAAAAATTAAAAAATATATATCGGATGTTCAAACATCTCTATAGCCTATAGAAGGACCTGAATTATTTCAAAAATTGTAACATATAAAAGAAAACACCAAATATATGAACAATAAATATCTTTTCACATTTCTTATTATATTGCTGTCTCGTTGCGTTGTTTTACTTCTATATCTCAACAAGTCAGCGTACATACTTAAGGACAAAAAAGCATTCACTGTACTTTGAAACTATTCCTACGAAACCATTTCATCATGAGCAAACAACAAATTAGGGATGAAATTTTTATTACTAATTAGTTTAGTTAAGAAAAAATTTCACCAGTGATTAGTGACGGAATGTTCTGGTTTATGCTAAAACTATGGTTTGAATTCTTAACCTCACGGATGCACATCAAAATCTTTGCTTTTGACTGACCTTTAATCACGCGCATCTAGCCTTTATAAGTGTGTCTAACATTTTAATAAAAAATATTCTGTCGTACGCACTTGCTATAAGCTAAGATGCGATATTCAAAAGTTATCTTATACACGGGAAGAATTAAATAACCATGATCAATTAACAAATGAAGCACTTTTTTTTTTATTATTTGGGCTAACACGTGAAGAATTGATTGAAAGGATAAAGTCCAAAGTTGGAGATGCAAAAAAATTGTATGATGAGTGTTAAATATCACTGGTGATCTATCTATAAACTGCACCAACATAATTTCAAAAGTATTATATAGTACCTCCGCTCCTTAATATAATATATAATTTGTAGCTCAAATTGAATTACCAACTTTTTAAGTTTAATTAATTTAGAGAATGTATGGGTTTATTTTACAATGTAAGTGCAAGAATATATCAAAATGAATGTACAATTAAAAAGTATACTTACCAGTATATGTGCATTCGGTCTATCGTTGATTTGATTGGCAAACATCCTATTCCTGATTTGTACTTCCTCCGTTATTGTCCTCAGCTCTTCAACCACCTTCTCTAAGCGCACACATCTCTATGTGTCATCTTTTATCCCACACATTGTCATATTTTCTTCTAGTTAGAGATCCCTAATTAGGGAACCTCAAAGTGAAACCTCCGTTGTGCGATTCCAACTCCATGACTACTTTGTAAAGGTGAATCACCCACTAGAAAAACTCTTTTGCTGTAAAAAAAGTAAATTCAATTCAGAGATTTCATAGCTTCATTGCTTTCCAAAATTTCCACCTAACCTGTTTCTTGTAAATCAGTTTAATTCTCCTAAAAACTCTTAAAATATTTATTTTAGAAAATGTATAAATTGGGTACTAACTATGTTGAGATGATTACTGAAATGGCATAGTAGCTTGACAAACTTCCTCTAGGTATCTACAAATTAAGCTTTCGATTCAAAATATTTGTGCTAAATCCATAGTCTTTTACCGTTATTTTTAATCCAGAAACTGTTGCAATAATGTCTACTTTTATTTGGTGTCATGGCCGATGAAATAATCATATTAAATTAACAAATGAACCAACTGAAAGGATAAGAACTAAAGTTGAACAAATGAAGAAATAGTTATGTTATTTAGATGTAAAAACAGAAAAATATCCGTTTGTTGATACTTTTATTAAAGAACCAAATAGGAGGAAATGCCCAAGTTTCTTGCTAAAGCATATGTCAGCCAAAATACTCATAAATTTATTAATATACCTTTGGGTATCTCGTTGATCTGATAGGCAAAAATCAACATGCTATAAGATTCGATGATACATCCATCCTCTTTGTCTTCATTGTTGTCATAAACTTTCTCTGGTTTGATGATTATCTACACAAAAGAAAGCAAATACTAACACAATAAATTGATTTTTCTTAGGTATAGTGTTTGTTTATTTTGAATCTAAATATTTGTATTTAATTACACAAAAAAAAAATGGACGCCAAAATCAAAATGGGACCCCAAAAAAAAAAACTTAAGGAAAAGGTCGAAATGACACCACCACAATATGAACAAGGAAGCTCCTAGATCCTAACCATCACCACTATAAAGACTTAAACCACTACCTCCCAGTTTACCAACCACAAAGCCTTTCATACCGAATCAAAATAAAATTGAAATAGTTGATGACTTTGATTCAAAAGTACCTTCATCATAAATCTAGATCCGAACGATTCGCCATCAATTAGTCTATTAGATGATGGATTCTCCACCACCATCACTGTCCACACACAAGAACCCTCAAAAGCCACAAGCCACAAACACAAGCAAAGGAAAATTGCTCTCACAGAAGGAGAGAGAGAAACGGAGACTTGATCATTTGCAACATATATAGATAATTGATTCAGTACTGTGTTCTCTCTAAAACATCTCGTAAATGAATTGGAAATAAAACCCTATAACAATTGTGAGCGTGCGGCATGAGAGAGAGAGAGAGAGAGCAAAGAGAGAATTTTCAGTGTCAAGAGAGGAGGAAGGGATGAGGTGGCTAGGGCTAGAGAGGAGTGAAGGAGGTTTAAACTAAATGCTAAGAGTAGTGGGTACATAGTTATAGATAAATCCTAACCATCAAGTTCAAAATAAACCCTATAGGTTAAAAGATAAGACTAAAAACAAAAACAGACAGGTCTCTTGATTTTTCTATGAAATGTTTTGCCCATTAAGGGTAATTGTTAATTAGGGGGAGAAGAGTAACTAGTTTAAATTTTTATTTATACAATGTATCTAATTATGTACTGTATATGTATTTAATTTTCCTTTCCTTATGTTGAGTGTGAATGGACGCCAAAAATGTACAAGGAATTGAGTAATTATGGTATGACACATAGTTAATAATTAATAAACCCTTTTAAATGTTTTGACCAAATTTTCAAATAAATTTAGATCTTTAGATTTTTATTGTTTACGTTCATTTTTATTCTCTGATGCATTTCCTCAACTTTTATTTATAAAATACAAATAATCAAATTATATAAATAAAAATGTTAGTTAAATTGATTAAAGACAATAAATACATAAGAAAAATGCAACGTATTTTTCAAGATATTTTTTTATTTATGAAGAATGGTAATAATCCTGATCAACAGACGCTAGCATGGCACCACCAACCGACATGCCCAAATGTTGATTTTAATTTTAATGGACAAAGTCCAAGTAAATTTGTCTCATAAATTCTTGTATTTTCTTTTTTATTCGTTATTAATTTATCAATTTGTTCGCACTTTGACAGCAGAAATGTATTAATAAGTGTGAATTGTCATGTATGGTTTCCTTGCAAGGTTGCTTTTAAATAGTGTCATTGTTCGATATTGTTATTCTTAGAAAAAATTTAAATGTGTAAATATTTTCTTCCATCTCTTATGCCAATACAACCTTATTGCAATAAAGAGCATAAGAGATAGCAAAAGCTTTATAGCCCAGTGACATAAAGATTCTCTTGTAAGGGAGATTGCGAATTTGATATCACTTATAATTTTAGGTCGCCAATACCCCTCGAATTCGTGGGAAAAAAGGAAGGGGGCGCCGGGGGACGACAAAAGATGGAAACAAATTGAGGAGAAAAAAATCAATTGGATTTGATTTGACCATCATGATGACTATAATTCTCATTCAAAGTTCACTTGTTTTGATGCGAAGAAACTTTGATCCACAAACACCACCTTCGATTGTTTCAGGACAAAGTTGAACAATGTTCACACGTACAAGAGTAATTTTGAGCCTAGTAAGAAGAAAAAACCCTTTCAAATCATTTACGGCAGAAAACAAACATATAGATCGATGTCACGTATCAGATCAAGCAAGGCTACGCTAGCCGATTGGACTGTGCAACTCAACCCAATCAACCTTCCCCTTTTAGCCTTTGACTCAATTTGGTTAAATTTGGCCAGAAAATAACATGGAAGGCATGCTAGATGAACATCCCTACTATTTACTTAAGAACATCATCAGAAAATAAAGCTACAACTTTAGAAGAGAATGTGCTTTAGGATATTAGAGATCATGAGTCCTCTCAATTGAAAAGACTGATAAAGTGACAAGGGAGATCAAAATTGTTTTAGTCTAAATTGCAGTTTTCCTTCTTCATTTTGCGTTTTTTTTTTTTGGCCCCCAATTTTGTTCTCTTTGAAACCCAAACGAACACGTCACTAGAGGGGAACCCAAGAAATAAAAAAAAAAAAATTTGAGTGCTCTCATCAAAACTGAATCTTTCAAAATCAATAATTGACCACTACATGGACCTGTTACCATTGAGAGGAATTGCTGCAAAAAGGAAAACATGAAAATCCTAGCCCTGACCAAACTGGCACTTCATCCGTTCATCGGTTTGCCATGTATGTCAAATAAATAGTCCACACATAGGCGCAGGAACTGTTCATCAATGGCTGCACCATTCGCAAAACGAAGATAAACATTAGTTGAGCAGCTAGAAGAGTTCATTCATTAACATCAAATTGAAAGTTGAAACAGAACAAAAATTATGAACAGAGAGGGGCCTTGGTTTATAATATACAAACCTGTAACTGAACTTGAACGAATTTGAATGTCACAAAATCACAGACAGGCCAAAACATAGCACCGCCCAGAAGTGTGGGAAGCAGATCACGCTTCAACTTAGCAACGATTTCAGAACCACTTTCACCTGAAATTGGCACAAAATTATTCATCAGAATTACAACAGTGTTATGCTACAAAATGAGGAGGAAAAAATTGTATCAGCTGACTTGAAATAAGCATTAATGAGACATCAATTTAGTGTGTTACATGTAGCACAGAGCATGCCCATTATATGACCCAAATTTACACTCTGTTGAATCTGAATGAAAAGCTGTGAAGGACCATCATGCAAGTATAGTAAAGACTCCTATAGACCTCTAGGAAGTAAAAAAAACATATCTTGATTGATCAAGATTCCTTACTGATGAATGATTACACAAACTAGGAGGCTTTTAGATATATGAGAAAGTGGAAGGTGACAACATTCTGGAAGGGAAAAGTTTTGAATTACCTCGCAGAACAGAGGTATAAGAGAAGAAAACAGTATTGATGATAGGACCAAATACCGCCTGCCCCATGAAAATTTTCTTCAAGGTTGATGGCACATCTGTCTTTGGGAAAACCTTGGACAAGAAGTTAAACCACATATGTTGTGATGGCCCCATAATGAATAACGCATATGTTCCCATGCTCAATGTCCTTTTCAAGTCATAGGAAGCAGACTCCGATGGCATGGTAATTGTCTAGCATGTATAAATCATTAAGTTAACTAAGGCACAAATACTAAGATAAAACCGGGAAGGATAAGACAAGCAGTGAAAAAATGTTCTCTAACTGGACAACATAATCATGGATAAGGTTCATTGTCAGGAATTTGTTAGAAATAGAAAACTGCTTCTTTGTTTGAATAAATATATAAATGAAATAAAAAGGACATTTTACTAAAGATTTTTCAAAGGCATTTCACATGAAGCATACATTGACTGTCCACTTTTTAATGTAAAAATAAACTAGGAGCTTATGCAATAAATTATTCAAGCAAATAAACTTGGAATTTACATTCACAGAAAGGAAGAAACCAATCCCAACTGGGGGAAACCCTGAAACTGGTAACAAATCTTATGTGCCTCACATTGTACAACAGAGAAAAATTTTTACGCCACTGCCTCGTAATAGGGATGAAGACCAACTTGTGCCTTGGACTGGAAAAAATTACTAGAAACAGAAACTGATGGCCAGTATTCAAAACTTAAGTGGAAGTCTTTTCTGTGCCATTGCGGAAAGAGAGAAAATGTTTAAAACAAACACTGCAAATAATTGAGTATACGTAATTGTGAAACAGTGGCAAATCAAACCATGTTAAAAGATAAACAAGAAGACAAAAGCATTAAAATTATTACAGTCACAAGCTCAATGAATATTATGAACGGCAACTAGCATGAATGTTAAAAAGGAACTGTATTATTGACCTGAAGACAAAAGTAGTTCTAAAAATCTATTCCACAAACCTGCCAGAAACGGAGGTAAAGAAAAGCAAAGCATCACGGAAAAAGGTCTGACTTCGTAATGCACACGAACAAGTGGGTGCTAACCATGATCAAGCCAAAATAGAATTTCTAATGACTTTCAAGGCTAGTGAGGGAAAAATGATGCATATAGAAACTAGAAAGATCATGAAATTAAATTGGGAATAGAGTTAGCTCATTTCGAACCCCTTTCAAGGGAAGGGTTGAAGCTTCGATACTCTGATGATTAAACAAATTGTAGGCACAAAGCCCTCCAAACTCACCCAAGGCACATTTGGCTTAAACAGTGACAAGTCACGAGCCTACAGCTACATGCTAAAAAAAATTAATTTAAATGCATAAACAAAACAGTTCAGCTCCAACTCATTGTCAGCTAGTGCCATTTTAGGGAACTATGCATTTCAAACTATAAAATGTTAAGTAAAAACCCAAGCAGGGAAATTATCTCGAACAATTAATTATATTTGCAGCATTCCACTTTCCATAGATTCACGGCGTCGTTGCATAAAATACATACAAGTTGAAATTAGCCTATCGCAGCTACAATATCAGAGCAATGAGAATCTCTAGGATGCAAAACAAAAACCTTTCACCTGCGAAGTCAAGTCAGCTGCAATAAAAATAAGTGATGATGTTATGCTCTTTGTGATAATTGGCTGGGTTTCGAGCTTCCGCAGATACCAACTCACAAACCCAAACTTCAGAAAAAACGAAGAAGAATTCGATGAAGTAAACGAAGGCGAAGACCGTTTTCTCATTTCGTGATAATATCGAACACATGGTGGGCACTGGCGCAAATATGTAAAAGAACGGAATTCGCGTAAAGCACCGCCATCTAACGCTAATTTTCTATCGCGCGGTTGGAGGAAGCAGCGTTTGGCGATGTCCCGCATGATATTGAAGTTGCTCATTGCCAGAGATTTTTGTGAAGTTGTTCCTATGAACTATAAGCTTCATTCACGCAATCTTGCAAACGTTGAGCAGAAAACTCAAAATTTGACAAACTTTTTACGTAAATTCAACATGAAAATCTAATGACGACCAGGTATCTAAAGCTATTCAGGCACAACCGCGAGGGACATCGAGAACCCGACGAAATTGGAGAAGAGCATGGAGAGTCGTTTTTTGTTTGGGCCAAAGCGAATAGAGAGTCGGCAAAATCTAACGCGTCTTGTTGCACGCCTCAAACGACGTGACGTTCTGACTCTCAAATTGACAAAAGAAAAGTAAAAAGGAAAAATAACTCACCGATGAATATCGTGTTATTCTCCAGTCTAGCCTTCACTCATGATTAGGCTAATTTACATTTGGCTACTGGCATTATGTTGTTTCTGAATCAATTTGTAAATTCATTAATACCATTTGTTGGACCATTATACTGCATAAAACTAGAAGCAGAAAAATATACGTTATTTTTTATCATTCTTAATATTTTTTTCAGTCCTAATTATAAAACCTCATTTACAGTCTATAAATAAAGTTTTATAATTATGATAGGAAATATTCTATTTTTAAGGTCAATTTTTTCAACACTTTTGATGAATTGAAAAATAGAGGGGATCACTTATTTAATTATGAGTATCTCCATTTCACTCTTTTTAAGATTATTGAATTCTCTCTTTTCCCTTCTAAGATCACATCACTACAACTTTTGGTACCCATTTAGACAATTTATTCAGGTGGCTGGTCAAATGAAAGGAATAGGAAGTGTAGTCTTGAGAATATTTTGACCTCTCTCTATTTACTATAGTTAACTGTGGTAGTAGTTAATCATTCTTCATTTATATTTGCTAACCTTTTTTTCCTTCTTTGGTATTGCCTTTATGATATACTTTATATTTATATTATTAATATTTTTTCCCTTTTTATCCAAAAAAAAAAAAGTTTATCCATCATCCTAAGGGCTATTTGCCAATTAATTTTTCAAGGAGAGATTTACTCCCATTTCCCCCTAAAATTTAATAGTATTTTACTAAAATATGTTTTTTTTTTTTGCCAACCTAAAATATCTTTGATTTAATTGCTATAATTTTTACCAAAAAGAATTACGGCATGAAATATATGATTGGAGTAGATTGAGACATAAGAAGGTAAAATAATTGGTAAATGAATAGTTAACGTTTCCCTTTTATTTTAAAAAAAAATTCTGAAATGGAAACCGTTAGTTTACAGATTACTTGCATTAACTGTACGCTAATCAGTTATGTCATTTGAAGCTTATAATTGACTTTTCTGAGGCATTCCTCAGCTAACGTGCTTTTTTAAAAAAATAATAAACTAACATATGCATGTTATAATTGTATTTATTATAGTAGTATGTTTAAAAATCCACAATAATTACCCTCCAAAAGCCCCTAGAATTTCAGGCCAAAACAGAAATATATGATAAATGTGGGAGCTGTTGTATAAATTTAACTCTCCTGAAGCCTTCCTCCATCAGCAGTAGAGAGTTACAATTCTTTCAGGCTTTATAGTGCTGTGAGAAGCTCCATTGCATATGGCGAAGTTTTTGTTTGCTTCATTTTCCTGCTACTCAGCATCATGTAATTTCATTCATTTATATATTACACTTCTTATCCTTTAATTTGTTCCCATAAAGTGATAAATACGTATTCTAACAAAACTTCGGCCAAGGTGCCTTTGATTTATCAAGTTGAGTAAATATACAAGTATGCATACGTATTTTAACAACTAGGAATAATAAAATACTCCTCCGGTCCTTAATATAAAACCTATTTAACTAATTTGATTAGATTAAGGAAGCTAGGTAAGTTAGTTAATTATAAGAAATATGACATGTTTTTCCTAAAACATCATAATCATCTTTCTTAATATCCTTCCTCTCTCTTCTACTTGATTATGGTTGAGGAAGTATCCATAGAGATAATTTAGGAAAAACTGATAAATATGAGAAATAGGTCTTATATTTAGGACCAAAATCAATTCAATAATTAAGTCTTATATTTAGGACTGAAGGAGTAACATGTATCCATAGTCTATAGGTAATTTATAAGTGCATATATATATATATATTTTAAACAACTAACAATAACAAAAATATATATCAAGTGTGACTGAAGAACCTGCCCGGATGAATGTTCCCTTTATTTTGAAGCAATGCACAAACTGGGGGGGAAAAAGTCATCAATCAATAAATAAGCTAAATTGCAACCAAATATATACAAACAGTGATTTAATTGAAAACTTTTCATGTCATTCCCATTTAGGTCCGATTCGGATCCCTCCATTGTTTCAACCGATCCATTCCTTATCGACAGAATTGGACAAAAGTTGTAACATGGGAAAACCACAGAAAACACAACTTATTTGAACAAGTTATTTATAGATTATATAGATACTTCTCACCGATTACTTCTTCCATTATTTTTTAATCCGTTGCTTTAATTTTTTTTTTTTGCATGGATTTTGCTTGAGATGTAAGATTTCCTGAAATTAATTAATCGATCACCAGCTTTATACAGTACGGAAAAAATTAGATAAACATTTATGAAACTTGCAGGCTGGTGTTCATGTGGCAACAGATGACTATGGTTCCTGTGTTCATGCATTGAGTTTTGTAGTGGCACCGCTGGCAAAATCTGTCCTATTTGTATTGATAATCATTGTCATTCTAGCTGTGTTGCAACTTGCAAAGCCAAGTTTCCATCTCAAGTCTCAAAAGGCATATCCCAATAACCCATAGGATTTCTTTATTACCTGGTTGTTCTCTATTTGTGGTACCCAATAAGATATCTAAGAGATGCTGGCCAAGACTGATAGGGGAAAAAATATTTATGGTACTCCTCCGATCCTTAAGATAGGATCTAATTGTTAAATTGATTTAGTCCTAAATAAGAATTTTTCATATTTATTAATTTTTTCTAAATTACCCATACGAATACTTCCTCAACCATAATCAAATAAGAGAGAGAGAGATATTAAAAAAGATGATTATGGTGTTTTAGGAAACACATGTCATATTTCTTATAATTAACTAACTTACTTAACTTCCTTAATCTAATCAAAATTAGTTAAATAGGTCTTATATTAGGATTAAGGATCGAAGAGAAGTATCTCGTTTGTTTATTCTCTTCATGTAATCAATATCTATAATGAGATTAAGGGTGTGTTTGGCAAGCACCCCAAACCATGGTTTGGGAAAAATGTTAGCCAAACACCCTTAAAAAAATCAAAACCATGGTTTGGGTTCAAAACCATGGTTTTGGGAAAGCAGAAATTTTTTACTTTTAGAGAAAAAAGGGAGAGTGTGAGAGCCTATAGAATATGTATCTTGTTGTTTTTTATAAACATATTTAATCTTATATCTTATAAATATATATACAATTAATTATTTATTAATTATATTATATTATATATTATTAATATATGTTAAATAAAAATATATTATTAACAATTTTATTCCTTCAAATTAAAATATATCATAAAATATATTTTTTCTATATTATTCATATTTATTTTATGCCAATTTGTTATATAAAAAGTACTTCTAATAACAACTATCCAAACACTCACACTTCTCAAAATCACTTTTTCACAAAATCTATTCTTCCAAAATCTATTTTTTTCAGAATCTATTCTCCAGAAGCTATTCTCCAAACTATGGTTTGGTTTCATCTAAACACACCCTAAAACAGAAGTAAGGAAAGAGAAAACAAGAAAGAAAGTAAGGGGGAATAAATTTTCTCCTTTTTATATAATACTCCTCTGGTCCTTAATAGGACCCAATTCTTGAGTTGGTTTTGGTCCTAAATATAAGACCCATTTCTCATTTTATCAATTTTCTCTAAATTATCCCTATAAATACTCCCTCAACCATAATTAAATAGAAGAGGGAGATGGAGTATTAAAAAAGATGATTATGGTGTTTTAGGAAAAATGTGTCACTTTTCTTATAATTAACTAACTTACCTAACTTTCTTAATCTAATCAAATTAGTTAAATGGGTCCTATATTAAGGACCGGAGGAGTAAGAGAAAATGTGAATGAAATAAAATCGAGAGAGAGAGAAGCTGAGAGACACTAGCTCATCATATGTTTTCTCCCAAAGTTCTTTTGAAAAATGGAGAGACTTCATGTCATCAACAAATTTGGTCTAATGATAAGCGCATAAAGATTTAATTCTAAGATAGAAGAGGTATCTGCAGATCAATTTTATAAAATGAGAAAAACCATACAACTAAAGTTAGACTAACAGAAACACAACATCAGTTTTTAAAAAAAGGAGTGGCTAGTAAACGTTTAAAACAATGCATGAACATTCTTTTGTGAAGCGCCACTGAAATTTGAATGGAGAAAAAGACCATTCAACAAATTCTTCTTGCATGTGATAATGTTAAATCAATAATGTTGAAAATGTTCATAAAAAAAAAAAATGTTGAAAATGTTAGTACAACTGAGTAACTCAATTCAATACAAGTCTTAAACAGGAAAAGCAAAATAGGTGAGATCCCAAAATTGAACCCTACTCAAATAGTTTGTATTTCTTCACAATCAAAGTAAGTTATGGCAATACAAGAAATATGTCTATGAAGCTTTAACATTTTTGCGTGTAAATTTTTCACTCGTGTGCGGATTGGAGAATGTTGCCTATGTAGCAAGTGGGAGAAGCACACGTGGCACAATAGCTTATCAAAAGAAGCCTCCACGTCGGATTCGGGTCATCTTACCATTTCACCCGAGGTTATTGTTATTCACGACAGCGTACCCGGAAAATGCAGTTCGATATCAAAAACACGGTCTCCCTCACTATCGTACTCTCTCTCGTTATCACTGCTGATAATGCTAGCTTCGCAATCTTATCTTCCGAACATCGTTCATGTAAAAGGTATTGTTCTTTTTTATTTTTTTTACTTTTTCCGTTTTCACTCTTTGTGGATTTTCCAAGTGGTCTTCTTTTTCACTTCCATCTCCTCTCTTTCTGTATTCAATTATGTAGGATGGAAACCTTCTATATATAAGCCGAGCAATTTCAATGTCTCTGTGAGTATCTTCCGCTCCCCTTTATGTGTTCTTTAATTTGAAAATTCCGTGCAGCTTCTATTGTAGCCAGTAGGAAATCCGTAAACTTCTTGGGGAATGCTTCGAAGGGCTGAATAATTTGGAGCATTCACTTTAATTTTGCTTGTTTTGGGGCTTCAATGAGTTCTTATTTGCTCTTATCTTGAATTTGTGTGGTTATTGCTGATGATAAGGAAAGGGGAAATACAAACCTAACCCAAATGCTAACGAGAAAAAGATAACATGCTTGCCTCTACCAAGATTCAGCCAACAAGCTCGTATTCCTGATTTTGAGAATGATTTTGTTTGCCAGGTCACTCTTTCTTGAGTAGAATGAATTCTTGTTCCAAAGGTTAGGCATTAGTGTCTCATTTCAGTCCTTCATAGATTTTTATTTGAAAATGGTCCTCAGGTGAACACAATAACGGACAAGGATTAAGTATCTAAGTTTTGATCTTATATTGGCACTAAGCAGCAGTAGAGTATTGCTAGGGGATATCTGAAACTAGTATTCTGCTTAAATGTTGAATAGGTTCACAGATCATCCATAACACACTTTTTATATGGCCTAGGTTCAATTTCTTTTTAAAGTAATATTCATTTGATTTTGCTGTTGTTCAAATATTTTTTATTGTTTGAATTGTCTATTAATCCATCTCTCTCTCTTTCACTCTCTCTCAGCATCTTTAGATCAGTGAAGAAATGCAGAACAATTACAGATTTAGCAAGCTTAATTTAATCAGTTTTCAACAATTTTTATTGCAACTTGACATTCATCTATGTGTGATTCATGAGATTGGCATTAATCGGCATTCTTCTAATTGAATTATTGATATGCTAATTAAAGTTGCTTCCATCAAAACAGAGTTGCTATCCACCTCTGCTTTGCTTATTTCTACTTGACACTGAATGATTCCGTTTGGCTTAACTTAGAGAGTAAATATGAAGTTGTATTTGGTACCGAGGAGATCACTTATCACCTACAGCCATTTACGAAATTTCATCGTTTTTAAAAAAAAAAAAAAATGCCAAAGAAGCATGGATACTGTACAAATTTTCATAACTGGTCATCGTTTTTGTTTTTGTTTTTCTGAATTCCATCAAATTCAAATGCAACTCTTATATTACGCTTAGCATTCAAATGCAACTCTTATAGTACATTTAACCTACTGCTATATATGTTAAATTGGTGGCCACACCTTACTTTATAGGATCCGGCACTTGAATGACGACTGAATAGAATGCTTGGCTTTTGTACTTACTGGTACCATGTTCTACTTACCTTATAATCTGACGTTTCAAGTATTGCAGGAAAGATCAAGTTTTCAACCAAGAGAGCTGCAGATGGTCGATCTCAAAACTTGCAATGTAGTGCCGGCACTGTATTCTCAACGTTGGATGCGGTGGTGACTTCATCGATGGCCTCTTCCAACTCAAATGCAGTTTCCAATACTCTAAAGCAGGCCACAACAGAAATAACACATGCACTTCCTCTTACAAACTTCAACTTGACGTTGGCTCTTGCAGATTTGGATCCTGCCACTGCAAAGCTAGCAATTGGGTTTTTAGGTCCCTTTCTGTCAGTGTTTGGATTTCTGTTTATCTTGAGAATAGTCATGTCCTGGTATCCCAAGCTTCCTGTGGGAAAGTTCCCATATGTTATAGCTTATGCTCCCACAGAACCACTTCTTGTTCAGACCCGCAAAGTGATCCCTCCGCTCGCTGGTGTGGACGTGACTCCAGTGGTTTGGTTTGGTTTACTCAGTTTTTTAATGAGATATTGGTGGGACCTCAAGGGCTGCTTGTTCTTCTTTCTCAGCAAGTCAATTAGATTACATATGTGGGATTTGGGTGCATGATCAGAATGTGTTCCATCGTTCCTTTGGGCACATCCGATGAAATTGGAACGATTTGGAGATTGTAGCCATTACATTCTTGTCAATGGATGTATATGAGTATACAAATTTGGTCACTTTGTTGTGCTAGTGGCTTCAGTAGGTACGTGGATAATGAGATGGTTGAGAACAGACTACAGAGGAATCAAAATCTTGTACTTCTAGATCAGATCTTATGATTCAAGAAATCAACAGAGTCAATGGTTGAATCAACATCAACAATTGTTCTGGATCGTGTAATTCGCAATTCAAATGTTATGATTTGTAACAAGTACTGAAGTTAATGATATAAACCGATTACTGAATTAATTGTAAACTATGCATATCAAGTTAATATGCCGTAATAGAAGACTTTGTGATGTAGAAATATGCGACAACAATATATTGTCCTGACTGTTTTTTATATATAGTTGAGAAGAAAGAAAAATGATGCTGTTCGAGATTGTTTTAGTAATTAAGTAATTATTTATTAATTATATGAGCGATGGGTTAATTAATGAGTTATAATAAGTATTGTTTGGACACTGGAATTATATTTACTATACATAAATAATTTGTGAACTAATTTATAAGTTTAAGAGACTCTTTCATTTGATAGGATAGTTTTTTTAGATGAGAATCTCTTTTTAGATTTACACTTATCATATTAATGATATTTATCGGGAGAGTTAGTTGTGGAAGGTTCTAATAGGCAAGCTTGATGCCACATTATTCGCATATTCTTTTTATCTGTTTTTTTTTTTTTAATTTTCTTTGTGCCAACATCTATTTTTTTATTTAAAAAGGATAAGAATTTTTATAAATATATGCCCTAATGCCTGTAGCTTGATGCTTACGTCGATATAATTTTAGCATCTTGAAAATCTGACATAAGGTAAGCCACACGGTTCTGGTCAAAAAAAAGATAAGCCATGCGCGGTCCCGAAGCTAGCTTGTGGCATTTTCAAATATTTTCTTCACAAAAAATTGAGGTCGAGACTTTCTGAGAGTTACGGAACAAATAGCTTCTGCAAAATTCCACTCCATTCCTTCCCACCTTCATACTGTGACTCCACTTTACAGTTGACGGTCCTCCCGCTACAAATGCTTATACATCCTTCTCTTTCTCTCTCATCGTTTCCCGCCACTCGCAAACCCCAATCTTCTTCTTCTCTATGCCTCAACCAATGCCGTTCGTCTCGCCCCTTCTGGTTTCTTCCACTTTTCCCTCATCCCCGTCAAATTTCTGGGACCCACCGATCCGGCATATGTGCTGCCATCGCTGCCGGTGGTGAGCGTGGTGAAGTCGATACCTTCACGGCGAAGTCTGGTTACCTCTTCGAGCTCAGCGACTCGGAGGCGGACTCTCTGGCTGAGTACAGGATATCTAAGATTGCTGCCATTTATAGGAGAAAGCCTTTGATTGTTATTCGCCGGTTGTTTCAGATAGGAACTACTTTTGGCAAATGGTTTGGCCTCCGTTTCATTGACAGACTGATGGAGCGGTCTGATGAAATGTTTGAGGTTTGTAAATTTGTTTTGTGCAACCTAATTGGTTTATTTGCAGTATGTTTCTGATGGAGAGATTGGATTTTCATTATTACGCGAGGATAAAATTTTTGAAGCTTATGATTTGCGGGTTGCGTTGGCAAGCACTGAATGTTCCGTTTTGTTTCTTTACTTGTAGGTTAGAGCTGCAGAACTCAGGAAGATATTGGTGGAACTTGGGCCGGTATGTCAAGTTTTTTTAAACTATAATAAAGTCTTGGGCTTTTTTCTGATCCCCTTTTCCTACAACTTGGTGTCATTCTGATTTTGATTGGTAATGATAAATGGGGTCCATACTGTTTTTCTAAGACGTCGAATTACCGTGTGACTTTGTTCAAGTGGTGTAAATGGATCAGCTCAATCATTGCAGCTTTCAGTTTGTTCAAGCCGAGGTTTCTGCATTTCGTTTTCTTCATAAGTTTTCATGAACTTTTTGGGTTTTTGGATTTTCATCTTGTTGTTGAACTGAATCATTATGATTCGTGAGTGTCCGGTTGAGTTATACTGTTTATTATAAATGTTCCCTCTGTTTTCTTCATTCTTTTTCTCACTCCAGGTTTTGCCTTTGACGTCCTTTTGAGCCATATATCTGCTATATTCTTTGGCAGCTGGAGAAGAATGAAGTACATTATGTAATTTTCAGAATGTCAATCCTCTAAATTGGAAATCCTCGGGCATGGAGCACTGTTTAAGTAAAAATTCAATGTATCGCTTGATCATCTTAAATTTGTAGAAGTGTCTGCATCAACTCACCTTTACTGATATTTTTTATCAAGGTTCTTGTTGTAATGCCTAAGAGAGTCCCATGCCTAACTGCCATTTTTATGGAATATCTCATAATATTTGGTAGTAGGTCCAATGTGCATTTTTTGTAACCACAACGGTTCTGTTATTTAAGGCTACTCTGCTATGGATGCTGAGTTTTGTGGATGATATTGTTTATTGTCGCATGTCAGTATTTTGTTTATATGATGCTAGTGTACTAAAATTTCTAATCTAATCCAGTGATATCAGTTACAACTCTTTCAATCGCTTTGGATAAAAGCAACTTCATTTTAAAAATTGAAGTGTTTTGTTACTTTCTCGCAGGCATATATTAAAATTGCTCAGGCTGTCTCATCTCGTCCAGTAAGTTACATCCAGTCTGATATTTTTTTTTTTTTTAAGTGTTCCTTCTATGTGTTGCTGGTCTTTTAATACACTTCATATAACTTTCCTGTTGAATTGTTATTTACTTGATGATAAAGCTTCTTTTTCTTGTCAATTTTCATTATGCTAAATGAGTGCAAATAAAAACGTCATTGGGATTAATTCTCTCTTCAAATTCAGTTATGCTATTTAAAGTACATATACAAAGCATGCCATTCTGTTGCACTTCGTATTAGAATGTTCCCTATTGATGTATTCTTACTTTTGCTCTTGATATTTTTGTTGTAATGGGCCAATGGCCTATACGTAGGCATTTGATAGTATTATAACTTGATTGTTGTTTGGGTATTAATTCACCATTGGTGTCCTATCTTGGTAATTACTTGCATAAGATATATTAACTTTATTAATCTCAATCACTTTCTAAACTCCATGTCTGTTCTTGCTTATCTAGGAGGATGGGAATTCATTTATGTGTTTGCAGGCTTGTTTCCATATAACATTGACGAAAATTTGATATACAAAAATTTTAAATAAATTATTCTTGTAGGATTTGTTACCACCATCATATGTGGATGAACTCTCATTGTTGCAAGATCGAATAAGCCCGTTTTCTACGGAAGTTGCTTTCAGTATGATAGAACAAGAACTTGGTTTGCCTATTGATGAACTTTTTTCAGAGATTTCACCTATGCCTGTAGCTGCAGCATCCCTGGGCCAGGTTTACTTATTTTTATGGTTTTATCTTCCTAAGGTTTTGGAAGTTTTGTGAATTCTTAATTGTTTTTCCAAGTGTATCTCAAATTCCTGAAAATTTGAACTTCTTTGTGTGGGTAGGTTTATCAAGCTAGGCTTCGCCAAAGGAGGCAGGTTGTTGCTGTTAAAGTCCCAAAG